>NC_134088.1:2738571-3042857 GCF_000715075.1 Nicotiana tabacum
TCAGAAACTCTATGTATAGTTATACTACTAGCCTCTTTGCTGCACCAGCTCTACTATGACATCAAGGATAAAAGTTCAAATGCTTTAAAACCATTAGCAAACCACTTAATTAAGAAAGATATATTATAGGAATATTTGTTTAAAATAATACTTCTTATTTTTCTAAAATATCGAATATTTTGAAACAAATTTAGTTGATTAGTTGGCTATTGGGACTTCCACCTTATTGGTTAAGGTTCAATTCTCCACCATATCATTCCCTTGCTATAAGAAACTAGCTCGCCAAAAATAAAAAGTAATGGCTTTCATGGTGACAAACAAAGGTCGCCACAAATGATCCCAAGTTTCAGTAGTATAATTGGCCACTCCACTGTATCATGACGAGATAGTAATTATTGAAGTATTTAATCAGTGGCGGAAGTCGTAACTTTTACTTAAATAGTATATTTAATGTTTAAAATTTATTAAATATATAAAAATATAAAATTTAGAAACTAGTTACTAACACTTGGAATCGCTGTTCAAACATGCAAATGCCATAGGATTGAAATTCTAAGTGCGCCTCTGTATTTAACCTTCATGACTTTTACCTAGAGTGACTTGAATGTCCTTCAGGACAACCACTGCTTTGCCTTAAATGCCTGATAGGTATCCCAAGCCTTCCAAAGTTAGCTCTTCCCTCTTGGTAGGGAAAACATAAGTTGTCCCATGAAGCCTAGTAATGCTTGTCGTGCAGTGGCGAAGTCAGGTAATTCAATAATTATGTTTAAATTTTGAATACTTTTTATCATGGCTATGCAAGGATATTCAAAGTGTATTTTCGTATCAATAACCAGTAATATTTTATCCAATATACAGTATAATTTTTCGGCTAAGAGTGTTCAATTAGCTACCCTTTGCCACGCATAGCTTCGCCCCCTATTGCTACCTGTATCCTACCCAGACCAAAATAATCTACTAATATATATATATATATCAATTATACCTACCCTTAAGAAGGTTTACAGTAGTAAGAAAGAAAAATTAGAAGAAGTGTGCTAAACTCTTATCCTACTGATAGAATGCACTAAGAGGCGGGGCATCTGAAAATTTTAAATTTATGGATTCCTAAAGAAATATCAAGTTAATATATAATTGTAGACATGTGATTTTTAACCCTCCCCAAGATTTTACATATTTTAATATTTAAATATTTAGTTTAGGCCTAATATCGTTATTTTAACTAGTTTTGACTCTTTTAATTTCTTTTAAGGCCAAAAACTAAAAATTACAAAAATAGTTCCATATTTCCCTATTTAATTCACGTATTAGATATTTTTAGAAGGATAATATTATTTTGAACCAACTTTATTTTAATTTAAAAATTGAACACTACAAAAATAGTTTCAACTTTAATTTTAATTTTATTTGAATATTAATAGTTTACTAAAATCAATTAGTAAGAGTAATTTTATATCTTTTATAAGTATTCATATTACTTCTAAAAAAAAAACAAATTGAATTTTCAGCTTTTTTAGCCCAATTTTTGTAGGAAACTAGAGCCCAATTTTGAAGCCCAAATCTTGTTAGCTCATACCCCATTTCCCTTAAGGAGATAGAAAAAGCCTAATCTCCTAATAACCCAAGAGAACAAGACTAGCGGGGAGGACCCTTTCTAGAGAACGGATTCGCTGCTGCTCCCTTTCCTTCTCCAACATCCAGCTGCGACCCCATCTTCTTCACCTAGGGCTGTTCATTCGGATCGGATATCCGAAATTCGAACCGATCCATTCAATTTCAGATTTCAGATTACGGATTGGAACGGATTTCGGATTGTGTTTATTAAAATTTCGGATTTTGGATTCGGATTGGTATATTTTAATCCGATCCGATCCGAAATCCGAAATTATTAGGCAATGTATAAATATTACACTTTAATTTCGGATAGTTAGTAATTCCTTTACATCTTCCTCCAAGTTATTACCTTTACAATTGCTAGATTTAGCTATATTGGCATCATAGTACTCTCATAATTGCATAAACATGAATTTTTCTTAATGTATTACCTCTTTTACAAAGAAAATATACATAGTAGTTTGCAACTTTGAGGCATAATAATATCCGAAATCTGATTCGATCCAAACTTTAAAATCTGATCCAATCCGATATAATTCGGATCGGATTCAGATTCAGATTGCATTTTCTAGAATCCGAAATTCGAATCCAAAATGTGCTAAATCCGATCTGATCCGATCCGTGCACAGGCCTATCTTCACCTCTCAATATCGCCCAGAAATAGCCGCATGCCTCCAGCCTTCTTCAGCCCATAACTAGCCAGCCGCCGCCGCTGACCTTGCCTGAAAAAAAAAACACGAGAGCTTCTGGACAGAGAATTTGGGACGAAATTTTGGGGATAACATTGGGGAGGAAAGGCAGGGAAATGAGTTCTTCTTCTTTCCATTTTTCAATTTCAGTTTTTCTTCAAGTTTTCTCTTAAATTTCAAAAAATAAATCAGAAAAGTAAAGATATATTCTGGAATTTCTTCCTTTTTCGATTTGATTTTCAAAATGGAATCAAGCTGAAATGAGTGTTCGAATTTAGAGTTTCTGTTCGAGATCGTTTCCTTGTTTGAATTCGCGATTCCTGCTTCATATGGTTGTATTTTCCTCGGGCCTTCATCTTGTTGAATATGTTGCTGAAACTTTCTTTACATATTAAAGGAGAAGCACTTAACAGGTTCATTTCTATTAATCCCTCTTTAGTTAGTTCTATTTGCTATGAATCAAACTTCAAAAGAGCCATTAAAATATGGGGTTTAATTTATAGTGACAGTGTGCGTTAATTGATCTATCTTGGTGCAGTACATATCTTCTGTTTTATGGATTATAGCTGGTGTAGTATTATTGTGTGCCGAATCTGGTCTGACACATTGAAGAATTTTGGTAGATAAATAATCTGTTTGATGTGTTTTTTTTTTGTCTTCTTTAGTTCATGTACATGGATGAATATTTGAGAGGCTTTCATTGTTTTGGAATGTTGGGTAAAAGAATGACTTTATGTGCTTGTTTAAAGGTTTATCATCACTATTAGAATCCATGATGTACATGCTTTGAAACATCACGTCGAGAAGCAAACTAAGAACCAAAGGAACAAAATGTCTTTTGATGGCTCTTTATGATAGTTTTGACTCGGCTTTCTCATTTGGTTTTTAGTTTAACTTTTCTCTGGTTCTATCTTTTCTATGATTTGGATGTTCATTTTGTTGGGTGTGTAGTTCACTGGCTAATTAGTTTAATACAAAATTATCTTTTGTTTGAATGATTGGGTCACGGGATATGGGAAAAGGTCGAGCCCATTAGTGTTTAATTAACCTGCATGCTTTAGGATTGGGCTCGGTCTAACAAATGAAATTAATTTTTAAGAAAAAATCAGCATGAATTGAATTATCCTATTAGTTAGTTTTCGTTTATTTCTTCCCATCATCCGCTAGTAACATGTTTTAGGCCAGCCGCACTTGGATCAGCAAGCCTTAGGATTTTTGTTAGTTTCGAGGCGAGAGGTCGTTCCCTTAGTTAAATTTATCCGGAAAATACCCCGAAAGATTTGTATATATTTTTATTCGGGGTATGCCTCGAAGTATTTGTATTTGTAGGCCGAAAGTAGAACTCGTAGTATCTTATTTTTATTTTATTTTTATTTTCGTTTTTTATCTTTTATTAGGTGGGGATGACCTCGAGCGTCGTGTATGTTTACTTGCTTTTCCGTGATTTTACCTCAACTTGAATGTTTTAGAAGCCGACTAGATCAAGTATGCAACCGTACTAGTTACGGGACTTGGTTAGTGCCTAACACCTTCTCCCCGAGTCAAATGTACTCCCTTACCCAAATCTCTGGTGCAGACTTAGTTTTGGAGTCTCAAGTGTTTTGAAAGGAAATTTTTTTTTTAAAAAAAAACGGTGACCTGGCACACCGAAATCAAATGTCAGCTGGCGACTCTGAGTTAATCCTTTTGAACACTAATTTTTGTCACTTTTTAATTAAAAACCCTTTTCAAGCTTTACAAATCTTTTATTAATTTAAGAGGGTTAAGTGAGGTCGAAAAAAGAGGTGTGACATCTCTGACGACTCTACTAGGGAGTTGCAGGTTTGAGCTGGTACTTGATGTTGTTGGCTTCTAGGATATTCGGTTGAGGTGTTTGTTTTCTTTATTTGCTTTGTTTGTCTTATTTCCTTGTTTTGTTCGTTATTTGTTTATCGCTTTTCTTAATGTGTTTCTGCTTTATAAATGGTCATCATTTGCATAACCATGGGTCTTCTTTCCGCAACAAGTCTCGGAGTACGCGTCGCGTGTACGGGCTCTTTGTTGAGTCACCCTTAATCTAGGAGGGGGGCCGTCGGACGTATGGAGTGAGTGGAAAGCATGAGCAGCCACCATTGACCATACGCTCCCCCGAATTGCCTTGTTAGTGAACCCCAAACCTAAGTCAGCCTTTAGGTCATTTTTATTTGCATCATGTCATTTAGACCTAGCAGGGCTCGGTCCCAAGTATCGTGTCCCTTTGTAGGAAGCCTATCCAAATTTTATCAAAATGGGCCCGTGGCCCAAAAAGACATTCAATCATCCCTATGTGATCCATGTTGTATCTTGGAGGGTAAAAAGGTTATTTGGCGGACCGATGTTTGTGAAAGAAGGGTGAAAAATAAAGCAAGTAGGGCCTAGTTATATTTTTCTTTCACAACTTTTTCAAGAAAAGACAAAAAAAAATTGTAAATGAAAAATCCAAAAAAAGATTTTTTAATTTCCCATCATTTTCCAAAAAAATAAAATAAAAAAAAACCCTAAAAGATTTTACACTTTTCCATCATTTTCCAAAAAAAAGAAGAAAAAGAAAATCCAAAAAGATTTTACACTTTTCCATCATTTTCCAAAAACTCAAAAAAAGAGAAAAAAAGAAAATCCAAACAGATTTTACCTTTTCCATCATTTTCCAAAAAGACAAAAGATATAATTTTTCTAAACTAGTTGCATTTTTTTAAGCTTTCTCCCATATCCAATCTTCCCGAACTACGCATACCTGATTCTCGTCTTTCGGGTCGGGATACGTAGGCAACCCACATAGGGTCCGGTTTTCCTAGTGTCCTAGGTTCTTGGCTTCGCGGGGTCTTAGCCAAATCTTGCATGTCTAGCCACGTTTGGCCACATCGACTGTTTTGCAAAATAGGGATATTTTCGCAAAATGGCTTGTTAACCATGTATTAGAGTCCTAAGCCCACAACAAGGTGTCCTCTCAGTTTTAAGGTCCATTCCTGTTTAATTTGCATGTCTAGCCACTTTTGGCCACATCGGCCATTGTTGCAAAATGAGGTCATTTTCGCAAAAGTGGTTCAATTACCCATGTCTTAGGATTTTTAGTCTACAACTAGGTGTCATATTACTTTATGGTCCTTCCTTTTTGAGTTTACATCTTTAGCCACTTCGGGCCATATCGGCTGTTTTTGCAAAATGAGTCATTTCTGCAAATTAATTTTGGGCTATGATTGGGAGTTCGAATCCATATAAGCCTTAGTGAGGTATGTCCATGTCTTTGAGGTCATATTTGTTGAGTTTGCGATAATAGTCACATTTTGGCTACGTGGTCATTTTGCAAAAATAGCCTTAATCATGCCTTGCATATGTCCAATAGAAGGTGTCGTGGTGTCACATGTGTCTTAAGTCACTAACTCTATTTGATCTTATTTTTCCCATTCAGGTATGGATCAATTTGCTAGAGTTTGAGCATGACAAATACCCCAGGACCATTCTAGTCAAGACCATTGCATGCACGAGCTGCTTGAGGAAACTTTTTATTTTTTAGTCTATTTTATGTTTTTTTTTTTAATTTTTAGTCTTGTACAGTAGTATCGAGTCTGTCAGTCTAGTTAAGATTGTTGAGTATTTTATTATAGTACTTCCCATTTTGTATTTGAAAAACCAAATTTTTTTTAATGAAAAATCCAAAAAGATTTTTGTTTTTTAGTTTATTTTGTCCATTACTTTTTCAGAACTACACTTGATCTGATTCATGAGGGACATGATACGTAGGCAACCTACATAGGATTCAATCGAATCATATTTTTTTTTAAAAAATAATATTTAAAAAAAAGAAAAAAGAGAATGAAGTTGTGGGACGCGAGAAATGAGAGGAAAGAAAATAGCGATAATCAGAAAAAAAAGAGGGAAAAAGAAATGAAAAATCAGGCGGTGTTATAAAGGAAGATGAAGAAGGAAATGAGGCAAGAAGAGTGAAATTGGGATGATGCCATATGACCTTCGTACCCTCGAAGCCATTCTAGAACCATTAATTGTTGCTAGGGGCATTGCACGCAATGTGATATTTCTATCTGATAAATGCTCTAACGCTAACCTGTTGGCTTTGTTTTGCTCTCCTTTGTTACTTTCATTGTTATCATAACAGAGTGTGGTTAGTTTATGGCACTTTGGCGAGTTATCTGTGCGACACAAGGTCAAAAGAGTAAGGTACCCATGGCTAGAAAAGACTTGGACACAAGAGTTGTTGACCCGTCGAGGGAGATTGAGAAGTCAGAATCTAAATTGAAAGAGGTGGTCCAGAGGTTGAAACAACAGATGACATAAATGCATTAGTCTTGGGTCAGGGGACATTGATCGCAGCAAACTCAACCTCACACAACGGTAGGAAGAGTGGGCGCTAAGACTTTTACCCGAATAGTGGTATCGGGGTCAATTTCCACAGGGAGCTTGGGATGAAATTGCATATTTATTTAGACTAGGAATGCGTGCTTGCTCCTAATTGTACTTCTAAAAGTTTTTGGGGTTTTTGTTTAATAACTACTATTATCAACTACAAATTTAGGCTAATTTATGCTAAAGAGGGATGTTCTAAGTTGTGATTAATATAGAGAAAGGCACTAGGGTCGTGGCATCACCTAGGTGGTTAACTAACGGGTAGAGACTACTAATAATAAATTGACATATTTGGGATCAATGTTATAACCGTTGCACAATTATACCCACTCTCACACCTCTCGGTAGAGAGAGCGATTTTGTCCAATTGACTTTCTCGAGACCAATTGGGTAGGCCAATTAGACCAAGCAACTAGGGTTCAAGTAGGGTGATTACTCTCTCGAGGTTTAACCCGTTAATTGGGACTACCATTTCTCATGAGTCCACCCCAATTCCTTGTTGGGTCAATTTTGGGGTCATAGACTCTCTTTCTCAAGAAGAGTCAAGACCCATTAAGCTAGAATCAATGTTTGCAACCAACAATCCTTAATTAAACCATAAAATTAACCCAAATAACAAACACCCAATATCAATCTATCATTAAGAAGCTACACCCATTAATTACCCACACTAGGGTTGAGCCACAACCCTAGCTAATGAGTTTAGCTAAACATAATTAAAGAAGAAAAATGAAGAAATAGAAGATGAAACAACCATATTAATTAATTGCTAATGTTAAACTACAATAATCTATGATGAAACTAAGCTAAAAATGCCCAAGATAGGCCAAAACATAAGTCTCACGAGTGCAACAGCTATTAGATGTACCCAACTTAACCTAAAAATATTCTATTTATAGTGGGCTGGAAAAACTGGACAAAAATATCCCTGCGGGATTAGTGCGGACCGCACAAAGTTGGCACGCGGCCGCACTGGGTTGCTTGACCTCTGAATCTTGCTATCTGAAGATGGTGATGCGGACCGCACAAAGTTGGAATGCGGCCGCATGAAGACTGGTGCGGACCACACAAAGTTGTTGTGCGGCCGCATGAGTAGTTTTGGCAGCTTCTCTGACCTTCTTGGACGTGGACCGCGTGACCATAGAGTGCGGCCGCATGGAGAGGGACGCGGACCGCATAAACTGGGACGCGGCCGTGTGGTTTACTTCTGGAATATGACACTCTCTGAACTTTTTGGACGCGACCGCATAGCAGGATTGTGCGGCCGCATGAAGTGGGATGCGGTCGCATGAGCTTGACTTGTAGTTTCACAATCTCTGAACTTCTATGGTGCGGCCGCATGACATGATGGTGCGGTCCGCACCAAGTTCTGAATGTCCTTACTTTAATGATCTTTGACACTTGAGCAGGTTTCACTCCGATTTGAGCCGATCTTTGACCATTTATCACTTTATAGCTCAAACTTACAATCAAGCGCAATCTGTAAGCATTTTGGGACTATTTTGTAGCAAATTACACTCAAAGCGCAGGCAAGTATGGGTATAAAACATGTTAAAATCCTACTTATCAACTCCCCCAAACTTAAACCTTTGCTTGTCCTCAAGCAAACAAAACAAGACCCACCCCTCAAAGGCAACATCGAAGCAATTTCAGCTTATCCTAAAGTAACCTCAACAAGCATCAATTGGGACTAACAATTGCCCTCAATGCGAATGCATCATTAACACATTTAAACTTTGAAAACTTGTGGATCGAGTGTGACACAAGAGCATCAAGCGTTGACACATTTCATCAAAGAACTTTTCTCAATTACTTTGGCCATTGTGGAACCCAAACTCACACATACTTAACTCTCCCTAAGTGAACCTCACCTTTTAAAGTATTGACACACAAACCGAGGTTGATGGATTTTCACTCATCTCTCTCAAGGAAGAGGCCACAAGTCTGGCTCTAAGTACCATATGCTTGCCCCTTATGTAAGTATCCACTAATGTAGGTTCCCTTCAACTCAAAATTATGTAGGGCTTTCGTGGAGTCATTGTGAAGGCTTTTGGGTAAGGGTAGGATATATTTTTGTTCAAGTGGGTTCAATCTTCCCTTAAGCACTTCTTTTGATTCATTTTGGCACACTTTCTTGATTCATTTGAGTATTCACTTCTTTTTCAAGGGGTTAGAGAGACACATTGTCACCCTTTCTTATGCAATTCAACACATTTCTCCTTTTTCTACTTTTTCCACACCCTTTTTCACTTTTGTTTTCTTTGAATCCCCTTTTTGACCTTATCCAATTAGGTCTTTCTTTTTGTTTCTTTTTTTTGTCATTACCTTTCTTTTCTTTTTGCTTTTGTACCTTTTACCGCATTGTTTCCTTTCTTGTCTCCCCCCAAACTTAGATATTTGCCATCTACTCAAGGGAAGATTTGGGTGCCAAGAGAGGATATCATTAAGAACGGGTATAGGCTTGAAGCTTTGGTTCTTGAAAGAAGAAGGTTCAAGGCTCAAAAGGGTTAACTAGAGATCATTTCATTGGTAGGTCATGGAATTGTTCAATCTTAGCATTTTGGATCAAGGAGAGCCTACAATCACTTCTCAAGCCAAATTTCACCTAAGATTTCGCCTCAACAAACATTCGGGGCAAGTTCTAGACCATCGGCTCGGGACTTGGACTCGCAAATTGAATTCTCACCACACACTCTCAAGGATTGCTAAAGATATCGAGTCGAGGGCCTACAATGACCTTAGTTATGATTCAAGCGCACAATGGTCCAATACGACCACATGATGACTATTTGGTCAACACAAGAGTCTCAAGGCCACAACTTTCATCATCCTAAGCACAACATTATGTATTTGACCATGGGATCAAAGGCAAATGTGTTAGGCCCAAGTGAGCTTTGCCTGAGGTACCTTTGACTGCAAAACTTGAAAATCAAAAAAAGAAAAATCAAAAACGGACTCAAACCCTTAAGAAGGTTGTCACGCTATCTCTCATTGGGAAGAGCCACCCGGCTCGCACAACACTCTACCCTTGGAAAGAACCGTGACATTAAGAAAACCAAGGGCTTATTGCAAACGCCAACACAAAACAAAAAAGGTTACGAGCCTGCTATGAAACTAAAAACGAAAAATTTTAACGAAAATAGAAAAACCGAATGAATATGTACAATAGGGGAGTAGAATATACAACGGGAAGGGGGGGGGGGGTGAATATGTACATAAAGTAGAAAAGTAACTAGAATGAAAAGTTATGTACATGCCAACTATCAACTAGCAACATAAGCTAGGAGTCAAATAAATATGTACAGTCATCTCAAATGTATCAACCATCAAAATACAAAATAGTAGGGCGCACCTCCACGAATAAAAGCTGGCATTATCCCCAATGCCAACTACGTAAATAAGCATATAAACAGAGAAATGATATAGAGTGGCTCCTCAAGCCTGATCCGTCGTCATGGGCTGATCAGTGGTCCCCTGGTCCTCTGTACTGGCGGGAACCTCAGATTGGTTCCCGGCCTGCTGCTGCTCTGCTGCTGGGACAGGGGCCGGGTCATGAACCGGCTGAACATCTAGTGGAGCACTGAAAGTATCCCCCTGAACCTGTGCTACCTCTATCATAACACCCTCAGTGCTAGGAAGCTTCCTCTTCTTTATTGGGTGCCTAGGCTCCTCCTCCTGCTGTGGCTCCGGTACAACTACTGCTGGTGGAGGTGCTGACTCATCAAAGAACAAGTCTAAAGGCAGCTGGTCTGCCTTTAGCTTTTTAACCTCAGCTCGGAGCTCCTTCACCTCTTCCTTAGATGCCCGAGATTTTCTCATCTTCTTGTGTTCTCTGGCAAGCTTCTTTAGAGCTTTGCCCTATGCATCAATTGCCTTTATCAAGGCAGCCTGAGTAGCCAAAATCTTCTCCTGGTTGGCTAGGAGTGTCTTCAATGTCTCCTCAATGGACTGAGGAATCTCAACGGTGGCTGTAACAGACTGGGCCGCAATTGTGGTTGCCAAAGTGGACAACTTGGATGTCGAGACTGACATCCAGTTGTTCAAACTGGACAATGTCTTTGCTAACTGCTGGGTCGTGAGGGGGTTGGATTTGGATGTGGGAACCACTGGGCCAGTTGAAGAACTGGGACTTGCAGAGGAGGATGGGATGTCCGGAACAGTAGTGGCAACAGGAGTAGGTGGCTCAATAGAAGCCTCTACCGTAACTGGCTCCTCAGACTGGCCAGTCGGGGCAGAGGTGGATGCTTTTCCCTTCTTATCCCCCTTCGGGTTGTCCGGCCCCTGAATATTAAACCATTAGAACGGGGACACCGGCCGGACTCTAACATCGAAAGGGTATTTTTTCACCTTTGCATCTTCAAAGTACATTGTTAGGGTGTTCGGGTAGGGGTAGTTTCTGTCCGTATCAATGCCAATGGATGTGATCACACTGTACATAACATTCCCCACATTGATGGGAAAACCTGCCATGATGGATGCAATGAGAACCACTCGGGCGATTGGAATGGTCTGGTCATGGGACGAAGGGTCTAACCTGTTGTTTACAAAAGTTAACCATCCTCTCGCCTCAAAATTGAGGTCCTTTCGCAGTATTTTCTTCCCCACCTAAATCCACTCCGGAATAGTACCCGGCTGAGCTAAGAACTGTGCCACCCAAGGATGAGCTTCCTCTTTCAATGCTAACTTCTCTCTGTACAGAGAGTCATCCTCCTCATTGAAACCCAAATATTCGTTCAACGCCTCTCCCAAGAACACTATCTTCTTATCCTGCACTTTGGTTGCAATTGACCTTTCTTTTGTGTGGGCCACATTGCTGTAGAATTCCTTCACCATATGTTCATTTGCATCGACCAGCTCATCTTTAAAGAAATCCTACCCCACTCTAGTAAGAAATTGTTCATGGACTCGGGGAGGGTAGGGTAACAAATCCCGGGTGACTATTCTTCTTTCTGGAATCACCTTCTTCTTGGGCCACACTTCCCGGAATTTATGAAAGGCCACCTCGCTGACAAATCTGTCCTGCCATACAACTGGGTTTCTAGTTCTTTCAATTCCCCCAACTCTAAGTACCCCACTGTCCGGGACCTCCTTATCACTCTTGTTTTTATCTTTTGCACCCTCCCCAGATTCTGAAGCTGTGGGGGAGGTGGAGTATTTGGCACTACCTTCTTCTGAGCCCTTAGACGACTCAGGTTGTATAACAGTTGGAGCTTTAGCTGGGCCTGCGGGGGCTTTCCCCGAATCAGTTGAGACATCTTGGGAGGGGAGGTACTCACTCCCCTACTGCTCTTCATCACTCATCACCTGCTTTCTTGTTTTTAGCTTTGGTTGGGGAATGAGTTTCTTCAATTTTGCTTTACCTCCCCGGGAGGGGTCAGCTCCTTGTCCGGGTTGTTTAGCTCCACGCCCTCGTTATTTAACCATTTTCTGCACACAAATAATTCTAACATTTTTAGTTCAGGCAATTGCAGAGTTTCAGTACAGAACAGAAACACAGATAGAGAATAGATGATAGCAATACAGACCGCACAAACAAGGCACGCGGACCGCACTGACCAAGTTAGGAAATGAATCCTCTATGATTAGGAACTATGTGGACCGCATGAATAGGGGTGCGGCCGCGTGGGGGCCAACGCGGTCCGCACAAACTGGTCATGCGGCCGCATTGGCCATACTATTAAAAACTGGTGCCCTCTGAACCTCACCCACGCGGACCGTACAAACATGGGATGCGGCCGCGTGGGGCATGGCGCAGACCGCACAAATTGGGCATGCGACCGCGCTGGGATAATCAACCTTTAGGTTCAAGGTTTATGCGGACCGCATAGCAGAATGATGCGGCCGCGTAAAAGGCATGCGGACCGCATAATTAGGGGGTGGGGCCGCACTGGGCTTTAATTACAGGGGCAATTAGGGTTTTACAAAAAACTCAAGTCTTTCACGTTTTAGCATCCTACTTTGTCCCTACTCATTTATAACATGCCCATAATTTCAAAGAACAACAATAACAATATAAAACTATCCTAATCATGAAACGACGAAGAACAAAAAAGAAAAACGAAGAAGTTATGACTAGCAGAACATGTATAAAGTTTAAATTAATACTAAGTAAAGACTAATGTGAGAGATATGTTACCAGGAAAGCGAAGAAATGCTCTTGATATTAACACTAAGATGGGTCTCTGAATGTGAACAATAACTTTTAGGGCTCAGGGGTTAATATTGGCGAAAAGTTCTACTGCAGATCCTAATGGTCTATTTATAGAAAACACAGTGGGGCCCATCACTTACCGTCCAGTGCGGCTGCATAAACACGACCGCGGGCTGCACTGGGACTTTACCATTTACCTGTAGCTGCAGTGAAGGCGCGCAGACCGCATGAGACGGGCTGTGGCCGCATGAGAACCACACGGGCCGCACAAAGTGGGATGCGGCCGCGTGAACTATTCAGAGACTTGGCAATATTTTCTTTGGCCGGTGCGGACCGCACAAAGTGGGATTGCGGCCGCACGGTCACTATTCAGTGACTGTGCACTTTTGCATAGTTGTTTTGCACTGGTTCAATCACAATTCATGCAACATCTCACAAACCATTAGCTCAAAAATCCTAATCTACAATAGAAATAAATAAAAAAAAAGAAAATGACATGGGTTGCCTCCCAAGAAGCACCTGATTTAACGTCGCGGCAAAACGCACGTTACCATCAAAGTCACTTCAAATGAATGAGTTCCACCACGGGGGTGTCATCAAACTTTCCCAAGTAATGCTTAACACGATTCCCATTGACCCGGAAAACTTCACCATTTTTGTTTTTGAGATCAATAGCTCCAAATGGGGTTACACCAACAACTTCAAATGGACCACTCCACTTAGACTTATGCTTTCCCGGGAATAACCTCAACCGGGAGTTGAAAAGAAGAACCATGTCACCAACTTTGAATTCCTTCCCTTGGGCATACTTATCGTGAAGGTACTTCATCTTGTCCTTGTACAAGGACGCGCTGGAGTAGGCATGAAATCTAAACTCGTATAGCTCATTGAGTTGCTCAACCCGGAGATTCGCAGCGACATCCCATTCTAAGTTCAATTTTCTCAAGGCCCACATTGCCTTATGCTCCAATTCCACCGGAAGATGACAAGCTTTCCCAAACACTAACCGGTACGGAGACATACTAATCGGGATCTTGTAAGCTGTCCGATAGGCCCAAAGAGCATCATCTAGTTTCTTCGACAAATCGGTCCTATTGGCATTGACAGTTTTGGACAAAATACTCTTGATCTCTCGGTTGGAAACCTCAACTTGGCCACTCGCTTGAGGATGATAAGGAGTAGTCACCTTGTGATTTACACCATACTTGGTAAACAATGAATCAAAAGCCAGATTGCAAAAATGAGAACCACCATCACTAATGATAGCACGTGGAGTGCCAAACCTTGTGAAGATACTCTTTTTCAAGAACGCCACCACACTTCGAGCTTCATTGTTGGGCAAAGCGACGGCTTCGACCCATTTCGACACATAATCAACCGCTACCAAGATATAGGTGTTCCCACAAGAACTCACGAACGACCCCATAAAGTTGATACCCTACACATCAAAAATGTCCACCTCTAGAATTGTGTTAAGAGGCATCTCATCCTTTTTAGAAATCCCACCGGCTCATTGGCATTCATCACATCTCTTGAAAAAATCACCGGCATCTTTAAACAAGGAGGGCCAATAGAAACCGCAACTAAGCACCTTAGAAGCCATCCTCACCCCACCATGATGGCCACCATAGGGAAAGGAATGACAAGCCTCCAAAATACTCAATTGTTCTTCTTCCGGGACACATCGGCGAATCACACCATCGGTGCAAATCTTGAACAAATATGGCTCATCCCAATAATAATCCAAACTATCCCGCTTGAGCTTCTTCCTTTGGTTAGAAGAGAGCTCATACGGGATTATACCGGTCACAAGATAATTTGCCACATCGGCAAACCATGGCATATAATGCATAGATACCGCAAGGAGTTGTTCATCCGGAAACACATCATTGATCTCAAGGCCGTCAGAAGGCCTCCCCTTTTCCTCCAAGCAGGACAAGTGGTCCACCACATGATTTTCACTTCCTTTACGGTCCACAATTTCTAGATCAAACTCTTGAAGAAGCAGTACCATCTCATCAACCTTGCTTTTGAATCTTTCTTGGTCATCAAATACCTAAGGGCGGCATGATCGGTATGGATAATCACTTTGGCCCCCATAAGGTATGGTCGGAACTTTTCCATGGCAAACACAATAGCTAGCAACTCCTTCTCGGTGACTGTATAGTTTCTTTGAGCTTCATTCATCGTCTTGCTTGAGTAGTACACCGGATGGAACATCTTGTTGATTCTTTGGCCCAAGACCGCCCCTACCACAACATCACTAGCGTCGCACATGAGCTCAAATGGCAAGCTCTAATTGGGTGTGGTAGTGATAGGGGTAGTTGTCAACTTGTGTTTTAGAAGCTCGAATGCCTCCATGCATTTCTCATCAAAGACAAACTTGGCCTCCTTCTCTAACATCTTGCACAGCGGGTTAACTACCTTAGAGAAATCTTTGATGAACCTTCGGTAGAAACCCGCGTGCCCCAAAAATCTCCTCACCCCTTTGATAGAAGTAGGGGGAGGTAACCTTGAAATGAATTCAATCTTGGCTTTGTCAACTTCAATACCTCTCTTCGAAATCTTATGACCCAATACAATACCCTCTTCTACCATAAAATGGCATTTTCCCCAATTGATAACTAGGTTTGTATCTTCACATCGGGTCAACACACGATCCAAATTTGTCAAGCATTCTTCAAAGGAGTCCCCCACCACGCTAAAATCATCCATAAAAACCTCCAATATATCTTCCACTATGTCGGTGAAAATTGCCATCATACATCGTTGAAAGGTCGCTGGGGCATTACACAATCCAAATGGCATCCTCGAAAATGCGAATGTGCCGTAGGGACAAGTAAATGTCGTCTTTTCCTGATCTTCCGGGGCGATGAGAATCTGATTGTACCCCGAATACCCATCTAAAAAGCAATAGAATGACCGACCCACAAGACGATCAAGCATTTGGTCGAGGAACGGTAACAGGAAATGATCCTTTCAAGTCACCTTGTTAAGCTTTCTATAGTCCATACAAACTCTCCATCCCGTCACCGTCCGAGTAGGAATCAACTCATTGTTAGCATTGGTTACCACAGTTATCCCGCCCTTCTTCGGTACGCATTGCACCGGAGAAGTCCATGAGATGTCAGAAATAGGATACACCACACCGGCGTCAAGCTACTTGATAACTTCCTTCTTTACCACTTCTTGCATAGCTTCGTTGAGTCTCCTTTGGTGTTCAAGTGAGGGCCTCACATCCTCCTCCAATATGATCTTATGCATGCAAAAGGCGGGGCTTATACCCCGAATATCCGCCAATGTCCATCCGATCGCCCTCTTGCGCTTTTGTAGAACTGCCAAAGTGGCGTCAACCTGCACGTTAGTCAAGCAAGACGAAAGAATAACAAGCCAAGTGAAATTAGGGCCCAAGTATTCATACCTGAGGTGAGGAGGAAATGGTTTCAACTCCAACACCGGCGGCTCCTCAATAGATGGCTTGGTTGGGGGAGTTTTGCGATTCTCAAGATCCAAGGATAACTTCCTAGGCTCATAAGAATACGAGCCCATACCATGCAAAGCGTTTACACATTCAACTCTCCCAGCATCATCATCAACATCCATGTTCAAGAGCACGACTTCAAGTGAGTCCTCAACATTCACCATTGCGCTTGTGTCATCCACCATCACCGCCGTGACAATGTCAACAAACACGCACACCTCGGTGTTATTCGGTTGCCTCATAGATTTGCACACATGGAACACCACCTTTTCATCACCAACTCGGAAGGTCAACTCTCCCGCCTTGACATCTACCAAAGCCTTCCCAGTAGCTAGGAAAGGTCTTCCAAGGATAATTGGCACCTCAAAATCTACCTCACAATCCAAAATAACGAAATCGGCCGGCAATATGAACTTATCAACACGAACAAGGACATCATCAATAATCCCCAAAGGCCGCTTCATTGATCGGTCCGCCATTTGAAGCCTCATAGAAGTTGGACGAGGTTGTCCGATTCCCAAGGTCTTGAAGACCGAATATGTCATTAAATTTATACTTGCCCCCAAGTCACAAAGGGCTTTTGCAAAGTCGGCACTTCCAATGGTACATGGGATAGTGAATGCACCGGGTCCTCAAGTTTCGGAACCATAGAATGCACAATTGCGCTCACTTGATGAGTCATCTTGATTGTCTCACACTCCATTGATCTCTTTTTTGTAACCAACTCTTTCATGAACTTTGCGTACCCCGGCATTTGCTCAAGTGCCTCCATCAAAGGCACGTTGATAGTCAAACTCTTCATCATCTCAATGAATTTCTTAAATTGGTTGTCACCCTGTTGCTTGGCCAACCGTTGCGGATAGGGCGGAGGAGGTCGAGGTAAGGGTGCTTGGGCTTTGGGCACCACCGGCTCGGGCATATCAATCACGTGTTCCCTAGACGGGTTCACGACCTCTTGTGTTTCCTCCTCAACCTCATGAACATCAATCCTCACATCATCTCTCACACTTGGTTCAACTACATCTTCAACTACCAAAGGCATTTCATTATCTCGTAACTCATCTTCATCCACCATAACTTGGTTTCCTTTTGAGGCATGCGTATCACCGCCTCTTCCACTTCACGTTGTCACTTCCATCACATGATTATTGTGCCCACCCTTGGGGTTTACTACCGTATCACTTGGTAGAGCACCCTTTGGGCGAGTATTTAAAGACTGAGAGATTTAGCCTAATTGCACTTCCAAGTTCCGGATAGATGTGTTATGCGAAGCTAGTTGGGCCTCAGAATCTTGGTTCTTTTTCATCATTTGCTCGAACATGCTTTCAATTCTCCTCATCTCGCTTCCGGACGAACTCGGACCTTGAGAAGGAAAGGGGGGTGGATTGTTCGGTTGTTGGTACATGGGAGGCCTTTGAAAATCTTGTCCCCGTTTGCCTTGGTTCCTGCTATTGTTCCACCCTCCTTGATTGTTGTTGTTGCTCCAATTATTGTTACTACCATGCCAATTTCCTTGGTTGCCTTGATTACCCCAATTATTGTTTTGGTTGTTGTTATTCCAATTACCTCCGCCTTGTTGTTGATTTCCCCAATTACCTTGAAGACGCCATTGTTGATTTGAAGAGTTACCTCTATTCCCTTGATAGTTGTTGACATATTGGACTTCTTCGCTTTGATCATCATAGCACTCATTTGAATAACCACCACCATCATTGTTGTTGTCATATTGTTCACAATTACCTTGAGGTTGTTGTCCTCTTTGCCTCCTTTTCAACATAGAAACACCTTCCATTGCGTTGACTTGGCGCGGGTTTTGGACTTGTTGCAATTGCGCCTTTGCCAATTGATTCATAGTTGTTGTAAGCTCGGCAATAGCTTGGCCATGATCGTGCAATTCCTTGTGCAAATGGATGACTGTGGGGTCACCTTGGGGCACGTTTGCTCGGCTTTGCCATGCCGAAGAGGTGTCGGCCATTTCATCCAGTACATCACATGCCTCTTGGTAAGAAAGTTTCATAAAGTTCCCTCCGGCCAATTTGTTCACGATGCATTGATTTGTGGTGTTGATGCCCCGATAAAAGGTTTGTTGAATCATAGCCTCGGTCATATCGTTATTAGGGCACTCTTTCACCATTGTTCTATATCTTTCCCATATCTCATGCAAAGGTTCCGTTGGCTCTTGCTTGAAAGCTAGAATTTCATCCCGAAGAGCTGCCATATGACTTGGAGAGAAGAACTTGCCAATAAATTTGTCCGCCAATTCATCCCATGTTGTAATAGAATGATTGGGGAGCCTTTCTAACTAATCCAATGCTTTACCCCGAAGAGAAAATGGGAAAAGTCTCAATCTCAATGCATCCTCGGACACGTTTGTCTGCTTGCTACCCCAACAAGTATCCACGAACCCCTTCAAGTGCTTGTAGGCATTTTGATCAGAGGCACCCGTGAAATAACCTCTCTGCTCGAGCAAGGTCAGCATAACATTTGTGATTTGAAAGTTCCCCGCCCGGATTCGAGGAGGAACAATAGCATTGGTGTATCCTTGATTTGGTAAAACTCTGGGAGCCACTCTCGTTGGTGCCGGAGGAGGGTCTGGAATATTGTTGTTCTCATTTGCATTTATATTGACATGTCGACCCATCCGTGAAACTTGAGGTAAGACTTCATCTTGTTTTAGATCCTATACCTCCTCCCTCGCTATCACATTGCCGAGAGGGTCATTTGCATTAAGAGCCAATGTACCTGATTGATCGACACACACAAAATTAGTAATCAAGAAGGAAAGAGAAGCAAAACACAAAACTAGCTACACAAATAGTCAACACCGTAAGCTCCCCGGCAACGGCGCCGAAAAGTGATCGCAGCAAACTCAACCTCACACAACAGTAGGAAGAGCGGGCGCTAAGACTTTTACCCGAATAGTGGTATCGGGGTCAATTTCCACAGGGATCTTGGGATGGAGTTGTGTATTTGTTTAGACTAGGAATGCGTGCTTGCTCCTAATTGTACTTCTAAAAGTTTTTGGGGTTTTTGTTTAATAACTACTATTATCAATTACAAATTTAGGCTAATTTATGCTAAAAAGGGATGTTCTAAGTTGTGATTAATATAGAGAAAGGCACTAGGGTTGTGGCACCACCTAGGTGGTTAACTAACGGGTAGAGACTACTAATAATAGATTGACATATTTGAGATCAATGTTATAACCGTTGCACAGTTATACTCACTCTCACACCTCTCGGTAGAGAGAGAGATTTTGACCAATTGACTTTCTCGAGACCAATTGGGTAGGCCAATTAGACCAAACAACTAGGGTTCAAGTAGGGTGATTACTCTCTCGAGGTTTAACCCGTTAATTGGACTACCATTTCTCATGGGTCCACCCCAATTCCTTGTTGGGTCAATTTTGGGGTCATAGACTCTCTTTCTCAAGAAGAGTCAAGACCCACTAAGCTAGAATCAATGTTTGCAACCAACAATCCTTAATTAAACCATAAAATTAACCCAAATAACAAACACCTAATATCAATCTATCATTAAAAAGCTACACCCATTAATTACCTATACTAGGGTTGAGCCACAACCCTAGCTAATGGGTATAGCTAGACATAATTAAAGAAGAAAATGAAGAAATAGAAGATGAAACAACCATATTAATTAATTGCTAATGTTAAACTACAATAATCTATGATGAAACTAAGCTAAAAATGCCCAATATAGGCCAAAACATAAGTCTCACGAGTGCAGCAACTATCAGATGTACCCAACTTAACCTAAAAGTGTTCTATTTATAGTGGGCTGGGAAAATTGGACAAAAATGCCCCTGCGGGGTTAGTGCGGACCGCACAGAGTTGGCACGCGGCCGCACTGGGTTGCTTGACCTCTGAATCTTGCTCTCTGAAGATGTTGATGCGGACCGCATAAAGTTGGAATGCGGCCGCATGAAGACTGGTGCGGACCGCACAAAGTTGTTGTGCGGCCGCATGAGTAGTTTTGGCAGCTTCTCTGAACTTCTTGGACGCGGACCGCTGACCGTAAAGTGCGGCCGCATGGAGAGGGCCGCGGGCCACATAAAGTGGGATGCAGCCGCGTGGTTTACTTCTGGAATATGACACTCTCTAAACTTTTTGGACGCGACCGCATAGCAGGATTGTGCGGCCGCATGAGTGAGACGCGGGCCGTATGAAGTGGGACACGACCGCATGAGATTGACTTGTAGTTTCACAGCCTCTAAACTCCTATGGTGGGGCCGCATGACATGATGGTGCGGTCCGCACCAAGTTCCTCCACCTTCATTTCCCACTAACTATACTGAAAACCCTGCAACTATCCCGCCATTATCACAAGCCCAGGTTCCCACTACCGTCGACCTTTCCCCTCAATATGCACCGGGCTTTACCCCTTACCACAATTACCCTGGCACTTCCTCCCAAATTTTTCATGCTCCATCAGCCAAAACAACCTCATAACCTTCTCCGACATCAGCTCCTATTTTTATAGCTCCTCCACCAGCTACTTTTCCTCGATCCTCTAGTGAGACTGTGCTCAAAGTTCCCGATGCCCAAGGAAAGAGGCCCAAGGAAAGTTTTAGGGAGTTTTGGTTCAGATGGAATGAACAAGTTGCTCGGGTCAGTTCTCCAATTGGTAGAAAAGATGTTGCTGAGCCCCGCCAATGACATGATCCAGTGGGCATTCCTGTTAAACGCTTTCAGCTTCAATACCGACCCCATGAATATCCTCGAACTCCAGATAAACCTCACCAATGCTACTTTCCTCCACAAAATCCCTGAAGTCATACCTCACCTCCCCAGTGCTTTATCCAAAATGCACTGCCATATGCTCCCCACTCACAAAACCTGCAACGGCTTGCACCGCCTCCATAAATATCTTACCCACCTCTACAAGCATATCAACCCCCTACCCAAAACAGGTTCCAACCAAGGCTGGAGTACAAAATGAGAAGGCAACAGTAAAGAAAAAAGTCTTTCACTCTAATCGGAGAATCCTACACAAGCTTGTTTGAAAAGTTAAAATAGTTTGGTCTGATTGAGCCGCTCAACGGCTATACTGCGGACCCATATGCAAAAGGTTTTGATCCTACTGTACGGTGCATGTACCACTCTAATGTCCAAGGGCATAACATTGAAGATTGTCGTGCTTTGAAAAGGTAGATAGAAAGAATGATTCAAGAAGGGATAATTGTGGTCCAAGACAATGACACCTAGAAAATTGCACAGAATCCTTTATCTGCACATGATGATGCACACTTTGTGGGGAAGATGCGTGGTAACAGGGAGTATGAGAATCCTCTTGGGAACTTGCCAACTGAAGTTAATGATATTTAAATTGGTGAAGGTCCTAGTAATCTTGATGTGCAACCTAGTGGCTGAGATGTCGAGCTTGGTAATTGGAAAGACACTCCTTTTTTGGATAGCCAGGGAGGAGTTTTGGTGGTTTATTTTGATGTCATTTCTGTTGTCTGGGTTATTTTAGGGGTGTAATTCGGACAATGTCTTGTGGCTCAAACCCTCTTCTTCTTATTTTTTCTAGTTCGTTTAGTTGTAGTAACTCATCTAGTGTTATTTAGGATGTAATGACCCAAAACATCATCACTTATTTTTAAAATGAATTCTGCATTTTGAGGCCTTAGAGACCTCTTTTAGCATCACCTCGATTTGCGTGCGCAGTCCGTGCGCGTAGCCAAAAAGCCTATATGTGAAAATCTGTGAAAAATGATAAATTTTGACTATAAAATGAATTAATTTGACTTCGGTCAATATTTTGGGTAAACGGACCCGGACTCGTAATTTGATGGTCCTAGAGGGTCCGTAGGAAAATATGGGACTTGGGCGTATGCCCGAAATCAAATTCCGAGGTCCCAAACCCAAGAAATGAATTTTTGAAAGAAATTATTTTCTGAAAAATATAAAGGTTTTTGAAAGTGAAATGTTATGTGAAACCTGTGATATCGGGCCCGTATTATGGTTTCGTATCCCTGTACGAGTTCAATATGATTTATATGTGTTGACGGTAAAGTTTGGTAAGAAACGGAATCCATTCGACGTGATTTCGGGTCTTAAATGTAAAATTTAATGTTTAAAGAAGTTTTGAGAAATTTCATTGATCTTGAGATTTAATTCGATGTTCATGATGTTATTTTGGTGATTTGATTACATGAATAAGTCCGTAGGATGTTTTTGAGTTAGTAAGCACACTTGGTGTGGAGTTCCGAGGGCTCGGGTGAGTTTCGGGCAGGTTCCGGGATGCCTTAAGCCTAAAAAAACACAGTTATTGCAGGTTCAGAGAAATGTTTAGGTCTCTGAACCCGCTAGAGTATTGGTTCGAGTTGCAAAGTGAATTGTGAAGTAAAAGTGAGAAAGAGAAGAGATCATTATGTTACCTTCTTGCAGGGCTATTGTTGAGTTGTGGTTCCCTTGCATTGTGTTCTTAATTGATATTACAGATGTTTAGGTTGATGATTCTTTGTGTTAGGTGTTGTAACAAGCTTAGTCATAGCTGAGGTAGTTAGGTGTTGTAACAAGTTTGGTTATAGCTGAGGTAGTTAGGTGTTGTAACAAGTTTGGTTATAGCTGAGGTAGTTAGATGTTGTAACAGGTTTGGTTATAGCTAAGGTAGTTAGATGTTGTAACAAGTTAGTTATAGCTGTTTCTCCCTTGCCGGGATATTATTTATTGATATTATTGTTCCCTTGCCGGGATTTCTTGTGATTATTGTTTGCTTGTAAATGGGAGCGGGTGGTACGCCTACCACAAGATATAATGAAATGGAAGCGGGTGGTACGCCTACCACAAGATATAATAAAATGGGAGCGGGTGGTACGCCTATCACGAGATAAATGAAATGGGAGTGGGTGGTACGCCTACCACAAGATATACTAAAATGGGAGCGGGCGGTACGCCTACCACAAGATATAATGAAATGGGAGCGGGCGGTACGCCCACCACAAGATATAATGAAATAGGAGTGGGTGGTATGCCAAACACAAGATATAATGAAACGGGAGCAGGTGGTCGCCTATCACAAGATATATTGAAACGGGAGCGGGTGGTACGCAAACCACGAGATAAATGAAATGGGAGCAGGTGGCATGCTTGCCACGAGATAAATAAAATGGGAGAGGGTGGCGCGCCTGCCACGAGATATAATGAAATGGGAGCGGGTGACACACCTGCCACGAGATACAGGAAATGGGATCAGGTTGCACGCCTGCAACAAGATGTGAAAAGAAAGTGAAATCTGCCTTTGTTTTCCTTATTCTTGTTAGTGGTTGGATTTTGATTCCTTTATAGTTCTCTTAATATTCTGTTTTTACCTGTTTTTCCCCGAAGCATGTTTCCCCCTCCAATCTTTACTTGTTTATTTCCATATTTCTTTTCCGCTATATATATATTTGAAATGCACAGGTTTATTTGGTAGTCTGGTCCTAGCCTCGTCACTACTTCGTTGAGGTTAGGCTAGGCACTTACCAGCACATGAGTTCGGTTGTGCTGATACTACACTCTTTTGTGCAGACCCTAGTGTTGTGGACTTTGGACCATAGTGAGATTGCTTATTCTTGATCATCAGGCGACCCGAGGTAGTCCTGCAGGCATCCGTAGGCCTTGGCGTCTACTTCTATCTATTGTTCCTGTTTCTTTCTTGCATTTCTAGAGACAGTGTTGTATTTATTCCTTTAAGACCCCTTATTTATACTATTCTTAGACCGTCTGTGAAACTGTGACACTAGTTCTGGGTAGTCGAGACTCAAATAGTTGTATTAGATATTCATGTTTAGATAACTTATTGTTTCTTTCTTCCGCTTGTGTTAAATTCCGTTGTTTAAATGTTATTATTTTGAAATTGTTAATGAATATAAAATGGGTAAAAAGGTAAATTGTGAAATTAATTTGCTTTCATGGCTAGTACTAGTAGGCGCCATCACGACTCCCGAGGGTGGGAATCCGGGTCGTGACATAGGATTGTTCCAGGGTTGCAACCCATGTCTATTTTACTTGTTTTGATCAAATCCTTTTCACCATCAGTTTAATACAATCTCCTATATTCTATAAGTTATGGTCAATCTTTGTTTAGGTTATTTTTCCTTTTATAGTCATTTTCAGCCTGACTCTAGTGACATGACATGCATGCATAATTAGTAGCCTGGTCTTGAAAGTTAGTTTAATCATGAAGCAATGACATAGTTTTGATCATGATAAAAAGAGGCATTTGAGGAAACAAGTAAAGATTCATTCATTCTGAGATAACCTGAAGCTTGAATTGAGTGAAACTGAGGCAGTTAGTCTGGAAAATCAAGAGGGTGATGAGAGCATACAACAAGGGAATGTCTCTCAAGCAGTTTGAGGTAGATCAATCAGTACTGAAATGCATTCTTCCACATCAAGATAAGTTTGAATCAAATCTGCTTCGAACTGGCAAGGATCATTCATTGGTACAGAGGTATTGCCCATTGACACTTTTGTTTGGATTTCTTTGCTTATCTTCAACTGCATGTTTGTACTTGGAATTTTTGAAGTTTGGTATAACGAAGACATTTTACTCTGCTACCCAAACACTTTTATCCTTTGCTACCCATTTTGAGCCTAATTTTTGTTTCATGCCCCTCTTTTGGAATCAGAAATAGAGTCAGGAACTTGAAAAGGAAAAGAAAAAGAGAAATAGAAGAAAAAAAAGAAAAGAGAAAAAGAAAAAAAAAGAGAAAAGAAAAAAAAGGAAAAAGGAAAAACAAAAGAGAGAAGGAAAAGAAAAAAAACTTTGTCCTTTGAACTACGTTCGACCTGATTCTTGACACGTCAAGATACGTAGGCAGCCTTACAGTTCGGTCACACCAAATAAAATATTTCATAATCCACCGAAGTCAAGAGTGGGGAATTTTTTCTTTGAAATCCCATCAAAGCAAAAAAAAAAAAAATCCCCAAACTCCAAGAAACTGGGGCAAAGTTTTAATTTTGCCAAAAGACCTGATTCCAAACGTTATAATTTTGAACCCTTTCATCTTAAATTATTTTG
This sequence comes from Nicotiana tabacum, assembly GCF_000715075.1. NCBI lineage: Eukaryota > Viridiplantae > Streptophyta > Magnoliopsida > Solanales > Solanaceae > Nicotiana > Nicotiana tabacum. Next base: position 2,763,914 of record NC_134088.1, read on the forward strand.
AGTCTTCATGTCACCCTTTCTTTCTAACCCTGTCCAAAAGCCTACATTACGGTCCAAAGAAAGACCTTCTGACCAATCTTTGAGGATGCCAAATCAAGTGTGTGGTAGATGTCTATTCTTCTTGTATCATGAGTAATACCTTGTTCTCAGCACAAAGAGAGAAAATGATAAAATGAGAGAGTCTTATTGGTGAAAACCCTCATGGGCACCGTAAGGCGACGATGAGTTGAGAAAAGAGCAAAATGAGAGAGGCTTGATGGTGAAAACCCTTCAGGCCACTACAAGTCGACTGAGGATTATGGATCAGATGGGACAATTGAAGCGCTGAAGCCTAGTTTCACAGCGAAGAGGTACAATAAGAGTTGAATATTAGACTTGCTAGAGAGATTATGCAACTTAATCCAAAGGTGCATGTCATGGTCATTAGAGTTGGTATCCACATCTGATAAGTTTCTACTTTGTAATTTTCTTGTTAGGAATCATCTCTTTCCCTTGTCCCTTATTTTGTTTGAGTCCCTTCTTGAGTCTGTTTGGTTAGAACAAATGAGAAATGACTTCAAAATTCGCTACCAACTTTCCAATTGCACAGAATGAATTTGGATAGCACATCAAAGTGGCATAAGTCAAAGAAAAGTGGTATGCACATTAAGTTGGTGACAATCAACATGCTTTGGAATTCATGTGAAATGCAAAGGTTCGGTAAATGTCAATTCATGAGCAAAATACAACAAATAGAGGAATATTGGGATTGAATGGAGAAGAGGTATTTTCTGTGATAAGGGTTGAAAGAAAATGAGTAGTCAATAACAGTCAAGGTCGTCCGAGTTGAAATTAAAGTTATTTTGGCAAGTGTAGAAGCAACTGCCCTCAAGGTCAAGGCCACAAACTAACCACCACATTTAAACTCACAAGTTTTCTTTATTTGAAATAGGAACAAAGCAGTGCAAGCAATTTGTTTCAAAAATAAGAAAGAAAAAAAAAAGAAAAGAAAGAAAAGAAAAGAAAGAAAAAGGAAAAAGAAGAAGAATAGAAGAGTCGACAAAGAGAAGTTTCTCAAATCTTTTCCCTTACCTGTCTTGCAAGTGTGCATAAAATGTTGCCATTGCTCTTCACATTTTTCCTCTTAAGATAAAAGTCCTAGTCTGATGGATTTTATTCCCAATAAAATCTTAATATGATGAATCTTTCTCCTAAGATAGAAGACCTAGTCTGATGAATTTTCTCCTAGGATCAAAATCTTAGTCTGATGAATCTTTCTCCTAAGATAACAAAAAGACCAAGTCTGATGAACTTTCTCCTAGGATCAAAATCATAGTTTGATGAACTTTCTCCTAGGATTAAAATGTTAGTTTGATGAATCTTTCTCCTAAGATAAGAAAACCTAGTCCGATGAACTTTCTCCTAGGATCAAAATCTTAGTCTGATGAATCTTTCTCCTAAGATAGAAAACCTAGTCTGATGAATTTTCTCCTAGGATAGAAATCTTAGTCTGATAAATTTTTTTCCTAAGATAAGAAAACCTAGTCTGATGAACTTTCTCCTAGGATCAAAATCTTAGTCTGATGGATCTTTCTCCTAAGATAACAGAAAAAATCTTAGTCTCATGAATCTTTCTCCTAAGATAACAAAAAAACATAGTTTGATGAACTTTCTCCTAGGATCAAAATCTTAGTCTGATGAATATTTCTCCTAAGATAGAAGACTTAGTCTGATGAATTTTCTCCTAGGATCAAAACCTTAGTCTGATGAATCTTTCTCCTAAGATAACAAAAAGACCTAGTATGATGAATTTTCTCCTAGGATCGAAATCTTAGTCTGATGAATTTTTCTGCTCAGATAGAAAACCTAGTCTGATGAATTTTTCTCCTAAGATAGAAAACCTAGTCTGATAAATTTTCTCCTAGGATCGACATCTTAGTCTGATAAGTCATTGTCCTAAGATAACAACAAAAAGAAAAAAAGAAAAGAAAAAAGGGACCTAGTCTGATGAATTTGTTAGTCAAATGTTCTTGGTTTTACTAACAAGAGATGCACATCCCAGTCAAGTCTTTAGTTTTTCTCTCATCATTGCATCAATAACATAGGTGATTTATAGTTTTGCTAACAACTCACAAATCTTCCTAGTGCAAACTGGGGCAGAAAATTTTGTTTGTTTTGTTGTTTTGACTGCAGGCACCCACCTGGAGAATGAAGGAATTCTTTTCAGAGTTACTTCAAATTTTATGTCAGTAGTAGGCGCCCACATGAAGAACAAGGGAATGTCATTTCAGAATTCAATTCATGTTAGAAGTAGCAGAAGCTTGCGGTAAGAATGCGAGTCAACAGTTCGAGATGACCAACATAAGTAGCCTCAATCCAAAATAAAAGAAAAGAAAAAAGAAGTGAACCCAAAATGCAGAAGCAGGGAAAAATGTGAACTACTCAAGACATGGTGGAAGTCACGAGCGCTACATGTCCGGTTTTGATCCGAAAAGCTTAAGAAGAATGAACTAGCACCTGCAGGTAGCAAGCGCCAAGGTTCAAATCTAAAGTCTGCATGAAGAACCATTCAAGACTCAAGATCAAGCTTCAGAAGACTTATAGATAGGAATCTTGTAACTCATAGTTGACAGGCCTAGCTAGTGTTTTTCATTTTTGATTTTGATGTAATAATAGGACCGTAGACCGGAACCTCGACGTCACCTCAATCGGCTCTCCACCTCGGTACACTCCATCACTGTTCCTACTTTTGAACTACACATGGCCTGATTCCTTTATAGCCAAGGATATGTAGGCAGCTCAGATACCAGGGCTTGGTCACATTCTCCTTCCTCTTAGTTTTTGGTCTACCTAAATAAGGGTCGGGTCAAAAAACCTGTCTAGTCGTTCTTTGTCTGAAAATACTTCGTAATTCCAGTCAAAGAGGGGCAGCTGTAGAGATGTGATTTTTGACCCTCCCTAAGATTTTACATATTTTAGTATTTAAATATTTAATTTAGGCCTAATATTATTTTCTTAACTAGTTTTGAATCTTCTACTTTATTTTAAGGCCAAAAACTGAAAATAACAAAAATAGTTCCATATTTCCCTATTTAATTCACGTATTAAATATTTTTAGAAGGATAATATTATTTTGAACCAACTTTATTTTAATTTAAAAATTGAAACTACAAAAATAGTTTCATCTTTAATTTTAATTTTATTGAATATTAATAGTTTATTAAAATCAATTAGTTGGAGTAATTTTATATCTTTTATAAGTATTCATATTACTTTTGAAAAAAACAAATTGAATTTTCAGCTTTCTTAGCCCAATTTTTGTAGGAAACTAGAGCCCAATTTTGAAGCACAAATCTTTTTATCCCATACCCCATTTCCCTTAAGGAGATAAAAAAAGCCTAATCTCCTAATAACCTAAGAGAACAAGACTAGCGGGGAGGACCCTTTCTAGAGAACGGATTCGCCGCTACTCCCTTTCCTTCTCCAACATCCAGCTGCGATCCCATCTTCTTCACCTATCAAAATCGCCAAGAAATAGCCGCACGCCACCAGCCTTCTTCAACCCATAACTAGCCAGTCGCTGCCGCTGACCTCGCCTGAAACAAAAAAAAAACACGAGAGCTTCTGGACAAAGAATTTGGGACGAAATTTTGGGGATAACATTGGGGAGGAAAGGCAGAGAAACGAGTTCTTCTTCTTTCCATTTTTCAATTTTAGTTTTTCTTCAAGTTTTCTTTTAATTTTCAAAAAAACAAAAAATCAGAAAAGTAAAGATATATTCTGGAATTTCTTCCTTTTTCGATTTGGTTTTCAAAATGGAATCAAGCTGAAGTGAGTGTTCGAATTTAGAGTTTCTGTTCGAGATCGTTTCCTGGTTTGAATTCGCGGTTCCTGCTTCATATGGTTGTATTTTCCTCGGGCCTTCATCTTGTTGAATCTGTTGCTGAAACTTTCTTTACATATTAAAGGAGAAGCACTTAACAGGTTCATTTCTATTAATCCCTCTTTAGTTTGTTCTATTTGCTATGAATCAAACTTCAAAAGAGCCATAGTGACAGTGTGTGTTAATTGATCTATCTTGGTGCAATGCATATCTTCTGTTTTATGGATTATAGCTGGTGTAGTATTATTGTGTGCTGAATCTGATCTGACACATTGAAGAATTTTGGTAGATAAATAATCTGTTTGATGTGTTTTTTTTTTGTCTTCTTTAGTTTATGTACATGGATGAATATTTGAGAGGCTTTCATTGTTTTGGAATGTTGGGTAAAAGAATGACTTTATGTGCTTATTTAAAGGTTTATCATCGCTATTAGAATCCATGATTTACATGCTTTGAAACATCACGTCGAGAGGCAAACTAAGAATCAAAGGAACAAAATGTTTTTTGATGGCTCTTTATGATAGTTTTGACTCGCCTTTCTCATTTGGTTGTTAGTTTAACTTTTCTCTGGTTCTATCTTTTCTATGGTTTGGATGTTCATTTTGTTGGGTGTGTAGTTCACTGGCTAATTAGTTTAATACAAAATTATCTTTTGTTTGAACGATTGGGTCACGGGATATGGGTAAAGGTCGAGCCCATTAGCGTTTAACTAACCTGCATGCTTTAGGATTGAGCTCGGTCTAACAAATGAAATTAATTGTTAAGAAAAAATGAGCATAAATTGAATTCTCCTATTAGTTAGTTTTCGTCTATTTCTTCCCATCATCCACTAGTAACATGTTTTAGGTCAGCCACACTTGGATCAGCAAACCTTAGGATTTTTGTTAGTTTCGAGGCGAGAGATCGTTCCCTTAGTTAAATTTATCCGGAAAATGCCCCGAAGGATTTGTATATATTTTTATTCGGGGTATGCCCCGAAGTATTTGTATTTGTAGGCCGAAAGTAGAACTCGTAGTATCTTATTTTTATTTTCGTTTTTTATCTCTTATTAGGTGGGGACGACCTCGAGCCTCGTGTGTGTTTACTTTGCTTTTCCGTGATTTTATCTCAATTTGAATGTTTTAGAAGCCGACTAGATCAAGTATGCAACCGTACTAGTTACAGACTTGGGGAGTGCCTACTACCTTCTCCCTGAGTCAAATGAACTCCCTTACCCAAATCTCTGGTGCAAACTTAGTTTTGGAGTCTCAAGTGGTTTGAAAGGAAAAATAATTTTTTTTAAATTTTTTTTGACCTGGCACACCGAAATCAAATGGCAGCTGGCGACTCTGAGTTAATCCTTTTGAACACCAATTTTTGTCACTTTTTAATTAAAAACCCTTTTCAAGCTTTACAAATCTTTTATTACTTTAAGAGAGTTAAGTGAGGTCGAAAAAAGGAGTTTGACATATCTGACGACTCTGCTGGGGATTTGCAGGTTCGAGATGGTACTTGATGTTGTTGGCTTCTAGGATATTCGGTTGAGGTGTTTGTTTTCTTTATTTGCTTTGTTTGTCTTATTTCCTTATTTTGTTCGTTATTTGTTTATCGCTTTTCTTAATGTGTTACTGCTTTATAAACGGTCATCATTTGCATAACCATGGGTCTTCTTTCTGCAACAAGTCTCGGAGTACGCGTCGCGTGCACGGACTCTTTGTTGAGTCACCCTTAATTTAGGAGGGGGGTCGTCGGACGTATGGAGTGGGTGGAAAGCTTGAGCAGCCACCATCGACCTTACGCTCCCCCGAATTGCCTTGTTAGTGTACCCCAAACCTAAGTCAGCCTTTAGGTCATTTTTATTTGCATCATGTCATTTAGACCTAGCAGGGCTCGGTCCTAGGTATCGTGTCCCTTTGTAGGAAGCCTATCCAAATTTTGTCAAAATGGGTCTGTGGCCCAAAAAGACATTCAATCATCCCTATGTGATCCATGTTGCATCTTTGAGGGTAAAAAGGTTATTTGGCGGACCAACATTTGTGAAAGAAAGGTGAAACATAAAGCAAGTAGGGCCTAGCTATATTTTTCTTTCACAACTTTTTCAAGAAAAGACAAAAAAAAATTGTAAATGAAACATTCAAAAAAAGATTTTCTAATTTCCCATCATTTTCCAAAAAAAATAAAAAAATAAAAAGAAAATCCAAAAAGATTTTACACTTTTCCATCATTTTCCAAAAAAAAAAGAAGAAAAAGAAAATCCAAAAAGATTTTACACTTTTCCATCATTTTTCAAAAACTCAAAAAAAAAAAAAAAATCCAAACAGATTTTACCTTTTCCATCATTTTTCAAAAAGACAAAAAATATAGTTTTTCCAAACTAGTTAGCATTTTTTTTAAGCTTTCTCCCATATCCAATATTTTACGAACTACGCATACCTGATTCTCGTCTTTCGGGTCGGGATACGTAGGCAACCCACATGGGGTCCGGTCTTCCTAGTGTCCTAGGTTCTTGGCTTCGCGGGGTCTTAGCCAAATCTTGCATGTCTAGCCACGTTTGGCCACATCGGCTATTTTTGCAAAATAGGGATATTTTCGCAAAATGGCTTGTTAACCATGTATTAGAGTCCTAAGCCCACAACAAGGTGTACTCTCAGTTTTAAGGTCCATTCCTGTTTAATTTGCATGTCTAGACACTTTTGGCCACATCGACCATTGTTGCAAAATGGGGTCATTTTCGCAAAAGTGGTTCAATTACTCATGTCTTAGGATTTTTAGTCTACAACTAGGTGTCATATTACTTTATGGTCCTTCCTTTTTGAGTTTGCATCTTTAGCCACTCCGGGCCATATCGGTCATTTTTGCAAAATAAGTCATTTCTGCAAATTAATTTTGGGCTATGATTATTGGGAGGTCGAATCCATATAAGCCTTAGTAAGGTATGTCCATGTATTTGAGATCATCTTTGTTGAGTTTACGCTAATAGCCACATTTTGGCTACGTAGGTCATTTTACAAAAATAGCCTTAATCATGTCTTGCATGCGTCCAATAGAAGGTGTCATGGCGTCACATGTGTCTTGAGTCACTAACTCTATTTGATCTTATTTTTTCCATTCAGGTATGGATCAATTTGCTAGAGTTTGAGCATGACAAATACCCTAGGACCATTCTAGTCAAGACCATTGCATGCACGAGCTGCTGGAGGAAACTTTTTATTTTTAGGCTATTTTATGTTTTTTTAATTTTTAGTCTTGTACAATAGTATCAAGTCTGTCAGTCTAGTTAAGATTGTTGAGTCTTTTATTATAGTACTTCCCATTTTGTATTTGAAAAACCAAAAAGAATTTTTTTTATGAAAAATCCAAATTTTTGTTTTTTAGTTTATTTTGTCCATTACTTTATCAGAACTACGCTTGATCTGATTCATGAAGGACATGATGCGTAGGCAACCTACATAAGGTTCGATCAAATCATATTTTAAAAAAAAAAATAATAATATTAAAAAAAAGAGAGAATGAAGTTGTGAGACGTGAGAAATGATAGGAAAGAAAATAGCGATAATCAGAAAGAAAAGAGGGAAAAAGAAATGAAAAACCGGGCGGTGTTATAAAGGAAGATGAAGAAGGAAATGGGGCAAAAAGAGTGAAATTGGGATGGTGCCATATGACCTTCGTACCCTCGAAGCCATTCTAGAACCATTAGCTAGGGGCATTGCACGTAATGTGATATTTCTATCTGATAAATGCTCTAACCGCTAATCTGTTGGTTTTGTTTTGCTCTCCTTTGTTACTTTCATTGTTATCATAACAGAGTGTGGTTAGTTTGTGGTACTTTGGCGAGTCATCTGTGCGACACAAGGTTAAAAGAGCAAGGTACCCATGACTAGCAAAGACTTGGACACAAGAGCTGTTGACCCGTCGAGGGAGATTGAGAAGTTGGAATCTGAATTAAAAGAGGAGGTCCAGAGGTTGAAACAACAGATGACAGAAATGCATCAATCTTGGGTCAAGGGGCATCCTCCACCTTCATTCCCCATTAACTACACTGAAAACCCTGCAACTATCCCACCACTATCACAAGCCTAGGTTCCCACTGCCGTCGACCTTTCCCCTCAATATGCACCGGGATTTACCCTTTACCCCAATTACCCTGACACTTCCTCTCAAATTTTCCACGCTCCACCAGCCAAAACAACCTCATACCCTGCTCCGACATCAACTCCTATTTTTGTAGCTCCTCCACCAGTTACTCTTCCTTGATCCTCTAGCGAGATTGTTTTCAAAGTTCCCGATGCTCAAGGAAAGAGGCCCAAGAAAGGTTTTAGGGAGTTTTGGTTCAGATGGAACAAACAAGTTGCTCGGGTCAGTTCTCCGATTGGTAAAAAAGATGTTGCTGAGCCCCGCCAACGACATGATCCAGTGGGCATTCCTGCTAAATGCTTTCAGCTTCAATACCGACCCCATGAATATCCTCGTACTCCAGATAATCCTCACCAATGCTACTTTCCTCCACAAAATCCCTGAAGTCATACCTCACCTCCCCAGTGCTTTATCCACAATGCACTGCCATATGCTCCCCACTCACAAAACCCGCAACGACTTGCACCGCCTCCACAAATGTCTTACCCACCTCTACAAGCATATCAACCCCTACCTAAAACAGGTTCCAACCAAGGCCGAAGTATAAAATGAGAAGGCAGCAGCAAAGAAAAAAGTCTTTCACTCCAATCGGAGAATCCTACACAAGCTTGTTTGAAAAGTTAAAACAGTCTGGCCTGATTGAGACACTCAACGGCTATACTGCGGACCCATATGCAAAAGGTTTTGATCCTACTGTACGGTGCATGTACCACTCTAATGTCCAAGGGCATAACACTGAAGATTGTCGTGCTTTAAAAAGGGAGATAGAAAGAATGATTCAAGAAGGGATAATTGTGGTCCAAGACAGTGACACCCAGAACATTACACAAAATCCTTTATCTGCACATGATGATGCACACTTTGTGGGGAAGATACGTTGTGACAGGGATTATGAGAATCCTCTTGGGAACTTGCTGACTGAAGTTAATGATACTGAAATTGGTGAAGGTCCCAGTAATCTTGATGTGCAACCCAGTGGCTAAGATGTCGAGCTTGGTAATTGGAAAGACACTCCTTTCTTGGATAGCTAGGGAGGAGTTTTGGTGGTTTATTTTGATGTCATTTTTGTTGTCCGGGTTATTTTAGGGTTGTAATCCGGACATTGTCTTGTGGCTCAAACCCCTCTTTTTCTTATTTTGTCTAGTTCGTTTAGTTGTAGTAACTCGTCTAGTGTTATTTAGGATGTGATGACCCAAAAGGTCATCACTTGTTTTTAAAATGAATTATGCATTCTGAGGCCTTAAAGACCTCTTTTAGCATCACCTCGATTTGTGTGCGCAGTCCGGGTACGTAGCCGGAAAGCCTATATGTGAAAATCTGTGAAAAATGATAAATTTTGACTATAAAATGAATTAATTTGACTTCGGTCAATGTTTTGGGTAAATGGACCCGGACCCGTGATTTGGCGGTCCCAAAGGGTCCGTAGGAAAATATGGGACTTGGGCGTATGCCCAGAATCAAATTCCGAGGTCCCAGGCCCGAGAAATAAATTTTTGAAAGAATTTTCTATGGTTTGGATGTTCATTTTGTTGGGTGTGCAGTTCACTGACTAATAGTTTAATACAAAATTATCTTTTGTTTGAACGATTGGGTCACGGGATATGGGAAAAGGTCGAGCCCATTAGTGTTTAACTAACCTGCATGCTTTAGGATTGGGCTCGGTCTAACAAATGAAATTAATTATTAAGAAAAAATGAGCATGATTGAATTCTCCTGTTAGTTAGTTTTCGTTTATTTCTTCCCATCATCCGTTAATAACATGTTTTAGGCCGACCGCACTTGGATAGACAAGCCTTAGGATTTTTGTTAGTTTCGAGGTGAGAGGTCGTTCCCTTAGTTAAATTTATCCGAGGAATGCTCTGAAAGATTTGTATATATTTTTATTCGGGGTATGCCCCGAAATATTTGTATTTGTTGGCCGAAAGTTGAACTCATAGTATCTTATTTTTATTTTATTTTTATTTTCGTTTTTATCTTTTATTAGGTACGGACGACCTCGAGCCTCGTGTGTGTTTACTTTGCTTTTCCGTGATTTACCTCAACTTGAATATTTTAGAAGCCGATTAGATCAAGTATGCAACCGTACTAGTTACGGGACTTGGGGAGTGCCTAACACCTTCTCCCCGAGTCAAATGAACTCCCTTACCCAAATCTCTGGTGCAGACTTAGTTTTGGAGTCTCAAGTGTTTTGAGAGGAAAAATCATTTTCTTTTAAAAAAAGGGTGACCTGACACACCGAATCAAATGTCAGGTGGTGACTCTGAGTTAATCATTTTGAACACCAATTTTTGTCACTTTTTAATTAAAAACCCTTTTCAAGCTTTACAAATCTTTTATTAATTTAAGAGGGTTAAGTGAGGTCGAAAAAAGGGATGTGACAATAATAATAACTGGATTAATGAACAGGGTTTCAATCTAAATATTCTTATACATTTAATGAATTTTTCAATAGAAATATAGGATCTAGATAAAAGCTACTTGCTTTACGGGAACTCATATTCATTGTGTTGGATCCACCCATGGATGCACTACTTGGAAATAGTATATTTAATGTTTAAAATTTATTAAATATGTAAAAATATAAAAATTTAGAATTCATTCACTGACACTTGAAATTATCGTTCTAAAATACAACACCTATAAGATTGAAATTCTACTGCTGCCTCTGTTAATTTAACCTTCGTGAATTTTACCTAAAGTGACTTGAATGTCGTTCAGGATAACCATTGCTTTTCCTTAAATATCTGGCAGGTATTCTAAACCTTCTAAAGTTAGCTCCCCCCTCTTACCAGGGAAAATATAGGTTGTCCCATAAAGCCCAATAATGCTTGCCATTCAGTGGCTACTCAAGAATATTCAAAGTCTATTTTTGTATTAATAACAAGTAACCCTCCCCCCTTCCTTCCGTCCCTCGTTTCAAATTAGATGAGATAGTTTAACTTGGCAAAAATTTTAAGAAAAAAAAGAAGACTTTTGAAACACGTGGTCCTAAAAGTTTAAGGGATAAAAGCTGCGGGGCCATAATATTTGTGTGACTATAAAAACTTCTCATTAAGGGTAAAATAGGTAAAATAAAAAGTTCAAAGTTAAATTGTTTTTACATATAGAAATATGTCATTCTTTTTGTAACGAACTAATAAGGAATGTGTGTTATTTAAATTGAAATTGATGAAGTAATATTTTATCCAATATATACAATATAATTTTTCGGCTAAGGGTGTCCAATTGGCTACCCTTGGCCACACATAGCTTCACTCCTTTGCCACATGTATCCTGTTCAGACCAAAATAATCTACTAATATATATCTCAATTATATCTACCCTTAGGAGGCTTTATAGCAGTAAGAAGATAAATTGGAAGAAGGGCAAGGAGAACATGTCTTATCAACATTGTTAATGATCTCTAAGAAGGAAACTTAGATGTTTGACAAGAAAACTTATTCCTTCTAGTGATGAGAGGACATCGTAGATATTTGATAGGAAATTGTTGGTGAATTATGCTAGTGACAGTCTATCAATGCTACTGGCACTAGTATTAGGATGCACTAAGAGGGTGGGAATTTTAAGTTTATGAGTTCCTAAACAAATCTCAAGTTAATATATAATAATAATTGGATTAACAAATTGGGTTCCAAGCTAATAATTTTTATATATTTAACGGATTTTTCAATAGACCCTCGACATGAAGAGAAATGAAAATAGAGCAGGAACAACAAACAATAATGAGAATAGATAAAAAAAAGTGTCACGATTCCAAAACCAATCCGGTCGTGATGGCGCCTATCATGGAATTAGACCAGCCGACACAATCCCAAAACCAATCAATATTTTCATTCTTAAGATAAAAATTCAAAGCTACTTAACAATAAGTCTTTATAAAGTGTTTAAAACAAAACAACAGTGCGGAAAGAAAGCCCGACATTGGGATGTCACTAGTCATGAACATCTACTACAACTGTCTAATAATATCAAGACCAACATGGCCAGGAAAATCACTGAATATAGGTAAGGGAGAATAAGGAGGGAGGAAAGAAGTGCTACGATCGCCAGGCAGCTACCTTGCTAACTCCGATGAACCTGCCACTGAGTAATTAATATCCGCCACCGGGTTCAGAAATACCTGAATCTGCACACAAGGTGCATGGAGTAATGTGAGTACGCCAACTCAGTAAGTAATAAAGGTAAATAAAGACTGAATGCAGTGACGAGCATTTAAAAATCATATACATCTCATAACATAAAGCCTCAGTGGAACAACTAGGTTCAAATCAACAGTTAAATTCCGAACATCTCATAAAAATTTCAATTTCAATGAAAGTTGTTTAAAATATTTGTTCAACATTTTCAATAGAGGCTCGGTATAAAAGAAGGGTGAAAATAGTAATTTCATAAAACAAGCCCCTCAGGCAAAGTATCAATATATATATATATATAGCCCCTCGGGCAAGCCTCTCAGTCACTCATGACTCAACTCTCATCAATCAGCACTCACACTCAGCACTTATGCTCAATAGATATCTCATAATAATCACTGCGGCGTGCAGGCTGATCCATAAATATATAGTCGACTGCGCTCACTAGGGGTGTGTAGACTCCGGAGGGGCTCCTACAACCCAAGCTCTATATCGCTGCGGTGTGCAACCCGATCCAACATATCGATGCGGTGTGCAGCCCGATCCATATACGCTGCGGCGTGTAGCCTGATCCATACACACATACACACACACACACACACACACACATATATATATATATATCGCTGCGGTCTAGATTTACAATCGTTACATACCTCGAACCGGACTTAGGCCTCTCTCAGCCATCAACCTCACAAGCCACTCGGGCATTTCAGTGAAAAATCAGGGAACTCAGCCCAAACAACTTTCATATTTTTAAAAACAGAGTAATGAAACTGAATCAGACAATAAACATGTAAAAATCATGATTGAGGATATGCTTTGAAATCAAAACAGTGTGAGGATAGTAGTAAAATACCCCTGAGGGTCCAAATAGTACGACACAAGACTCCAAACATGGCCTTCAGCCCAAGTTAATAGAATTTATTTCTAAACACATAGATTTCATATAGAATTTATCAAAATATGCAACTCTACAGTTGCCATGGGACGAACCAAGTCACAATCCCTACCGGTGCACACTCGTATGCCCGTCACCTAGCATGTGCATCACCTTATTTATCAAAACAATACGAAATTTCGGGGTTTTATACCCTCAAGACTAGATTTACAATCATTACTTACCTCGAACCGAACGAAGATCTACTCTGCTATGCTCTTGCCTCTCGAGTCGGCCTCAAATCGCCCTGAATCTATCCAAATTAGAATAACATCATCAATATATGCCAAAGGAACAAAACCCATACGAAAATCATTAAATTAGACCCAAAATTCTGAATTTTCTCAAACCCACCCTCGGGTTCATGTCTCGAAGCCCAACAAAAATCGTAAAACTAGAAACTCCTTTCACTCCCGAGTCTATACATGCCAAAATCATCAAAATTAGACCTCAAATGGCTCCTCAAATCTCCAATTTAAACTCTCCAATTTCAAGTCCTAATCTCCCAATTTCTTCTCAAATTTTCCCACTAATATCATGATTAAGCAAGAGAATAATTGCCATAAACACAAGATACAAGGTCCAAGTAGCTTACCTCGCCGAAAACACTTTATTCCCCCTTGAAATCGCTGCTTGGAGTTCCAAAATCGACCAAATGGTGAAGAATGACCAAAATTCACGAAGGGGAGCTTATATACTTTCTGCCCCAGGGATTCCGCACCTACGATCCCATAAGCGCACTTGCGCTTCCGCTTCTGCGGATTTCACTTAACATCATAGCCCTCGCATCCGCGGTCACCTTACCACTCCTGCGGCATCGCAGATGCGTTTTACCAAGCCTGCCTGCGGTCGTCCACGCACCTACGCCTCTTTTCCGTTCCTATGGAGATCGCACCTGCGGTCCCCAATCCGCAAGTGTGGATATGATAGAAGCAGCAACACTAGCTGCAATTTCTCAAGTTCAAACTTTCCAAAAACTATCTAAAATCATCCCGAGGCCCCTAGGCCATCAACCAAAAATACGAACAAGTCACCTATCACCATTCAAACTTATTCCAACCTTTGATACACTCACAACAATATCAAAACACCAAATCACCATCGGATTCAAGCCTAAGGATTTCCAAACTTCCGATGGTTTGATAGGTTTTTGGTGACCTGCGCAAAATTTCAGGGCATTCGGATGATGGTATGATAGGTTTTTGGATCGGTTGCGGAATTCGGAAGTTTGGAAATCCTTAAGCTTGAATCTGAGGGTGATTTGGTGTTTTGATGTTGTTTCGAGTGTTCTGAAGCTTGAATAATTTTGAATAGTGATAGGTGACTTGTTCGTACTTTTGGTTGAGGTCCTAGGGGCCTCGGGGTAATTTCGGATGGTTGACGGGAGAATTGGAGTTTGTGATTGCAGCTGAAGCTGCTGAACCACTATCATAACCGCACTTGCGTCTTGGGGACCGCAGGTGCGGCAGTGCAAAAACGAAAGGCTAATCGTAGATGCGTTGATTTGGCGGTAGATGCAGTACCGTAGGTGCGGTGTAGGGATCGCAGGTGCGAAAAGCCTGGGTCAGAAAGTATAAAGGGTTTCCTTCGCGAATTTGGGTTATTTTTCATCACATTTCAAACGGGAAGAAGCTTTGGAGAGCAAATTCAAGGGAGAATTCAAGAGGGTTTCTTAGAGGTAAGGTCCTTGGTCCCTAAACTCGTTTTCATGATGATTTTTAAGGTTGTAAGCATGAAATCTATAGGAAAATCAGTAGCAAATTGGGGGTTAGGGATTGGAAAATTGGAGACCTAAAATTTGGGATTTGAGGGATCATTTTTGGTAGGATTTTGTATTCTTGGTATGTATGAACTCATAAGAGTGTGAGGATTCTAGTTTTGTGATTTTTATCGGAATCTGAGACGTGGGCCCGGGGGTCGAGTTTCGACCAATTTCAGGATTTTGATGTAATTTGATTATTTTTGAGTGGGCTTTGTTCTCTTAGCATATTTTGATGGTTATATACTGATTTTGGTTAGATTCGGGGCATTTGGAGGCCGAATCGAGAGGAAAAGGCATCGCGGGCTAGTGTTTGGCTTGGCTTGAGGTAAGTAACACTTCCAAACTTAGTTCTAAGGGTTTGAAACCCCGAAATTGTGTGTTCTATGATAAGCTGCAGATTATGCTAAATATCATGTTAAGGCTTCACGCCAACATTGTTGAGACTCAATAGGTCGTATCTTGCTGTCATGTCATTAGCTTCATTTATAATCTATACTCAGTCCTATTCATGCATATTATATCATGCCTGAGTCTCGATTATTGCTACTTGACATATCATATCATTGTCCGGGCTTGTATCATGATATTTTAGCCCATGTGTGTGAGACTAGAGAGTATTGACTGAGTGAGGCCGAGAGCCGGATATTGATTGACAATATGGGATTGGGCTGCACGCCGCAACAAGATATTGATCATGCCTTCGATGGAATTGATACAGCGCTTGGGCTTAAAAAAAGCCCCTTCGGAGTCTTTACACCCCCAATGAGCGTAGTAGTTGATGATATTGAGGGATGGATCTTCCATGGACATGGATCTTGTCCGAAGTATTGGTATGGAGATGGATCTTCTCCATGAGGCTGGATTGGCCTGTTTTCTTCGGTACTGGGTGACTTATAGTCTAATGTACGTACATTCCGGGATGGATCTTCCCTGGGCCGAGTGGGCCGTATACAGTACCGAGTGGTTGAGCATTGTGAGTGGAGGTATCATACATGAATTGATCATGCTATCTATGCATAAGTACTTAGAGTTTCCTGAGCTTTATACTCTCTATTGTTCATGCTATGGTTTAGTTATTTATGAGAAACTACATGAACTGTAAGCATGTCTACTTTTCCGTACAATTATCTGTTGCAACCTGTTGAGGTTCGGTTCGTCACTACCATCAGTCCATAGTTTGGACTTGTTACTTACTGAGTTGGTGTACTCACGTTACCCCTTGCACCCCTGTGTGCAAATCCAGGTATCTTGGGGCACGACAGCGGTTTTTGACCACACTAGTTGGAGATTTTCTGTGGAGATTGCGAGGTAGCTGCTTAGCGACCGCAGTTTCGCCTTCTTCTTCCTTATCTTCCTTATAGTACTTTTTATTCAGACATTCTTAGACTATGTAGTCTCATATATTTTAGACAGTTGTAGTATGTTGCTCATGACTTAGTGACACCCGAGGTCGGGATTATGCATTTCTTTCTACTGATTTGAGTTCTATTTTTATCTTATCGGATTTCTATTTAAAAATATGATTTTTCTTAAGTCTTAAATTGGAAAACAGAGTGAATGGGTAACAATTGGTTGGCCTAGTTTCACGATAGGCGCCATCACGGTGTGGTTAGATTTTGGGTCGTGACATTTTTGATAAATATATAATGCCTCATTTTAAACATTTTTACTTAATTATTTGCAGATAGTAAAATCCATAATATAATTATTCCAAGAATATCGAATCAACAAATACAGAGAATTCACAGAAAAATTCAAGTAGCAATCACACCAATTTATCATATAAAAACAAATTTGACAAATAAGGATTTGAGGCATGGCGAATAGATGATTAAATAAATATCTACAATTATTCAGTTTAATACGTAAAAATTCTTAAGAATTTAAACCAATAAGTTTTGCACATATAAGCCCGAGTACGTGCTCGTCACCTCGCGTACACGGATTTTCACATTTCACAAATGGCACATAATTGTAACGATTCGGCCGGTTGTTTTGAGAGTTATAGCCCCTATCCCTTGTAAACTGCTTCCCCCATATCTATTTCTACTGTTGTGACTCTCGGGAGGTTTTGTTTTGGGTTTTGAAGTGTTTGGGGACACTTAGTCCCTAAATGGAAGCTTAAGTCGTAGAATTTGGACCGTAGTCGGAACTATGTGAAGACAACTCCAGAATGGAGTTCTGTCGATTCCATTAGCTCCGTTGGGTGATTTTGGGAATAAGGGTGTGTCTGGATTGTGGTTTGGAGGTTCGTAGCTCATTTAGACTTGAAATGGCGAAAGTCGAATTTTTGGAGATTTGGATCGGTAGTGGAATTTTTGATATTAGGGTCGGAATCTGATTCCGAAAGTTAGAGTAAGTCCGCAATGTTGAATATGATCTGTGTGCAAAATTTGAGGTCATTCGGACGCGGTTTGATAGGTTTCAACATCGGTTGTAGAAGTTTGAAAGTTTCAAGTTCTTTAAGTTTGAATTGGAGGGTGATTCGTGATTTTATTGTTGTTTGATGTGATTTGAGGGCTCGTATGGTGTTTTAGGACTTTTTGGTATAATTGGTTTGAGGTCCCAGGGGCCTCGGGTGAGTTTCGGGTGCTTAACAGATCAAAAGTTGGAATTTTGTTATCGTTGAAGCTATCTTAGTTCTGGTATTTTCGCATGTGCGGTGGGGAGACCGAAGGTGCGGGATCGCACGTGCGGTGAGGAGATCATAGGTGCAGGAGATATTGCACAGAAGCGGGTTTGGGCAGACCAGGCTGGGTTCGCAGGTGCAGCTCTTTGGTCGCGGGAGCGCATCCGCAGGTGCGGCCCTCCTTTCGAAGATGTAGACCTAGGGAACTTAAGTCATTTTCGCACCTGCAATGGAAATTCTGCAGGTGCGGCATCGCAAATGCCACTCTTGGCCCGCAGATGCGAGATCTCTGGCAGAAAAAGGGCTAAGTGCGAGGGTTTGAATTCATTCTTCATTTTTGGACTTGAGAGCTCGGATTTTGATGATTCTTTGAATGATTTTCAAAGGAAGTTATTCGGTAATGATTCCTAACTCGTTTTTGGTTGTATTCCATTAATCCATTGTTGATTTCATCATTTAATTAGGGATTTGAGTTGGAAAATTGGGGAAAATTGAGAAAAGTTCTTAGGCCAAATTTTTGGGTTTTGATCAAGATTTGAGTATCGGATTTGAGTAAATTTGGTAAGGTTAGACTCGTGAGTGAATAGTGTTCATATTTTGTGACTTTTACCCGATTCCGATACGTGGGCCCAAGGAGGCCTTATGAGCGATTTTTTCAATTTCTTGCTTTAGCTTTCATTTCATTAGCTAGATTAGTTCGTTGTAGTTATATTTATGTTATGTAATTGATTTTGGGTAGATTTGGGCCATTCAGAGTCGGATATTCGTTGAAAGAGCATTGTTATGGATTGATTTGAGCTTGGTTTGAGACAAGTGGCTTGCCTAACCTTGTGTGGGGGGAACTCCCCTTAGGATTTGTAATGTTTTTGATATGTGAGCACCGTGTACGTGAGGTGATGAGTACGTACACAGGCTAATTGTTGTAATAACCCGATTTTCATTAACTAACAACCTGTCCTTCTACTTATTTTGAGTTATATCAGCATGTGTAGTCTCCTGTTAGCTTAGAATAGCATGTCTACTTGCCTTAATCGCTTATTTGAACTCTATGCAGCATGTTTAGTGAAATTCATGTTCTTCCTTGACTTGTACTTAGTCGAAATTGTAGGTTTTCTCACTGTAACTGTTATTTATGTTGTTTGAGCTGCATATTTACTTTGGGACTACATAATGGTATTCCGGTAGATTCCCCTATCTGCACATTTACTTTGGGACTACGGAAGGATATTCCGGTAGATCCCCTTATTATTTAGCGGTAATTGATGTTATTAAGTTAATTGTGATTAGATACAAGTGGTTGGAGGTGGAATCGAGAGGCAAAGCGGTAATTGAGCTTTGAATTGGACGTTGGACTGAGGTAAGTATTTGGTCTAACATTGACTCGAGGGATTAGGGATCCCCGACTTGATTACTATGTAAAATTCAACGTGCGTGGTGTATAGGTGTGGTGACGAGTACCTATGCGTCGCAAAATTGTTTGTTTAGCCTGTTCCCTTCCCCGTTCCCAATATATTATCTTCCTGTCTTAACTGTTTCATGCTTATTGATGCTTCCATGTCTAATTACTTCCTGTTAGATGTTGTTTTCTTTTTTGGAGGCATTAGTTATTCCGTAGTTACATTGTGTAACATTATTAGTTTAAGCTGGTTTACCAGTGTTTCATAGTATACTTCGGTTAGTCTCGCTGTGTAGTAATGATGGAGTGAGGTTTCATAATTGTATAGTCTTCTGTTTGACTAGGTTTGAGGTTTAAATATTATGGAGGGTTTTTGAGCTAAAGTGTGAAATATCTATACTTATTATGTGATTGGTACTAATATGGTAGGATCGGGTTGCACGCCGCAATATGAGGAATAAGGGTGAAATGTGATTGTCTGGTAGGATCGGGTTGCATGCCGCAATAAGGAGCAATAAGAGTGGACATGTGAGATTGGGTTGCACGCCGCAACAGGAGGAATAAGGGTGATATATTGAGGAGTAATAAAGGTGGACTGGTGGGATCGGGTTACACGCCACAACAGGAGTAATAAGGGTGAATGTTCATATTATTTCTAATTATATGGTGGGATCGGGATGCGCGCCGCATCATTTTATTGTATATGTATTCTTCTTCTGCTGTGATTTATTCTTGTGGTATTGTAACTCTCTTAAGGATTGTCTATAGTTGAGAACTGGCAAGATATTTGGGTTTCGTATTTATTTTGCTGCAAGTTATCATTGCAATTCGTTCCTTATTCCCTTTTTGCTTTATTATATACTGTTGCAGGTTATATTGTATAAGCCCCGCCGTAGCCTCGTCACTATCTCGTCGAGGTTAGGCTCGGCACTTACCAGTATATGGGGTCGGTTGTACTGATACTGCACTCTACACTTTCTACGAAGATTTTGGAGCTAGTTGTGGCTGATCGAAAGGTTGGTTGCAGGAATTCATATAGTAGACACAAGGTAGTCCTGCAGGCGTCCGCAGACGGAGGGAGAACTTGGGTCGTGACAATAATACTCAATGCCTAAGGGGTAATTCCCTCACTCAAGGTTATGCAAGATACTTACCTTTACGGGGTTAGGACGATATTCCAAAATAGCCTTCTCGCTTGAATTGACCTCCAGACAGTTCAAATCTATCCAAATTAATTGTATAACTTCATTAAAATTCATCGGAAATAATTTCGGATAATAAAATGTCGACTTAAAATTTCACATTAAAATTCAACCAAAAGTCAACACGGGCCCGCCTCTCGGAACCTGATAGATTTTCACAAAATTCGAACACCCATTTCGATACGAGTTCAACCATACCAATTTTATCAAATTCTGGTAATGAATAAACCTCCAAATCTTAAATTTTCATTTTTGAAAAGTTTTACAAATTTCTTCAATTTGATTCACTAATAATTGATGAAAACAACCATGGAATCATGAAGTATAATAACCTTTGGATATAGAATACTTACCGCAATCCATATGGTGAAAATTTTCATAAAAGTCGCTTCAATCCAAGCTCCACAGCTCCAAATATGTTTAAATAGCCGAAACACTCATTTTAAGAATCTGTCCAGGCAAGTCGCATTTGACATTTGCAATTTGCCTCAGCCCAGAAAAATAGGAATACTAGCCTTCAGTCAATTGATCATAACTTTATGTACAAATATCCATATGATGAATGGTTTATCTTTTCGGAAACTAGAATTCAAGAGCTACAACTTTCATGTTTTGAAAATTTCCAGATTCCTTAAAGATTTCCAGATATAAGCTTTCACAGTCAGCTCTGCGCATTAGAAATTTCTCACACTATTGTCAAAACCCATCAATAATAAATGGTCTGAAAATGGTCCAAAACCACTCCGAAACTCACCCGAGCCCCTCAGGATCCGGTCAAAACACACCAACAAGTCTCAAAATATATTATGGACTTAGTCGAGACCTCAAATCACATCAAACAATGCTAAAAACACGAATAACACTCCAATTCAAGCCTAATGAAACTAAGAAATTCCAACTTCTACATCTGATGCCGAAATCTATCAAATCAAGTCCGATTGACCTCAAATTTTTCACATAAGTCATAAATGACATAATGGACCTTCTCCAATTTTCAGAATCAGATTTTGACCTCGATATCAAAAAGTCAACTTTCGGCCAAACTTCTGAATTCCATCCTTTTCCAACTTTCGCCAAAATGCTTCAATTTATTCTACGAACCTCCAAATCCAATTTCGAGCATACGCCTAAGTCCAGAATCACCATATGAAGTTTTTCGAATCATCAAAACCCCATTCCGGAGTCATTTTCTCAAAAGTCAAACTCCAATTAGCGTTTTTCATTTAAGCTTCATAAATGAGAATTATTCTTTCAATTTAATTCCAAATCTTCCGAAAATTAAACTCAACCGCACACACAATTCATAATACGTATTATGAAGTTGCTCGGGATCTTAAGTCACTGAATGGGGCATTAATTCTTAAAACAACAAGTCAGATTGTTACATTCTCTCCCCCTTAAAATATACGTTCATCCTCGAACGTGCCAAGAATTATTCTGAAGACATTAAATTACTGAGTGTATTCTTACACACATACTCGTGGGAGAATCTATGTCACTGCAATTTAACAAGAGTCCGACAACACCATATCAGTTGAGATTATTTCTTTTATCCTCATTTATAAACTTTAAAGCATTTCTTACACTCTAGTTTATTTCAAAAAGGCCTGATTTTCATACTAAAACACTGTGTTAGTCTCAACCGGCTGTAGCAATTTCATGACTACACATATATTATACGTATACCCATAACCACATCTCTGGTCATAGTAGCTGTTCATAATTAATTCCAACATCCTCAATTAATCTCATATTAACTAAAATATTGTTTCAAATTTTCACAACACTGGCAGCAACATGCGAGGCATGAAAACCTCATAATTATTTACCCGAATTTAACTAGTCACTTTTAACGCTACCTGGGAACCGACCTTGTAGGATAAAACTCAACATTTACAACATGAATATAGATAAATATGGACAAAATATACATACAAAAATTATCAAATAAACCTAATAGGCATGACTCCCTATTAATACTATAGTACAAATTTAAATTTCACAAAAGGAGAATTTAAACACATAAATTTTCACCACAAGGACCTGGTCCTTATATAACTTCCACAACGGCTTGTAACCTGGTTTAAATATTTCACATCATATAAAAATTGTGAGGATCTCGTCTTTAACTCTGCATCACAAATATTTTGTACATTGTGACAATTAAAATTTTCCATTCCCTTTCTTTCTTCTTTTTAATAAATTCCGTGAATAATTTCACAACACAAAATGAACCCCCATACCGGTAGGGCATGTAATTCACAAATTTTAATCAAACTATCCCTAATTTATATCAAAATCCATTGTAGTGACTAACCGAAAGTCACTTTTGGACTCTTAGCCCTCAATAGTGTACAAAACAAAATGCTAGACACAGGCTAACACTATCAAATCTCCCAATAGGGATAAACACGTGAGTGGTGTACAAAATCACTAACTCACCATACATGGAGCATGATAGGAGGTCTCACCTCGATAATTAGAAGTGAATCGAACTAAGAACAGTACTCCTCTATTATGAATTAAATCATACCTGTAATGACACCATCTGGTGTAGCGGCCTCATCCATACCATATCAATTATATCAATGGGTCGGGGCTCCCCTTTACCCGCCTGTCCTCCACCCCTAACTAACTGTGCATGTGGGGTAGTAACTGGAATAGAGATTGTAGCCTGAGTATTCTGATGAAATCCGCCTCTCCCAAGCATGGGATAATCTCTCATGATGTGCCTAGTATCACCACAATGATAACAACCCCTCTGCAGGTTCCGCTGCTCATACTGAGTTTGTGCCGGATAACTGGAATAACCATTGTAGGAACCCCGTGTCGGTTGTGCATTAAAAGAAATTACTGGAGCACTCCGAGTATTCTGAAATTATTTCCATGATCCCGCTGATACTGAAATATTGAATTATTAAGGACGCGAGAATATCGCAAGTCTCAGAATCATCCCATACAAATCTCATCTCTTAATCATATAAAAGTTTTGGAGAACCTTTCAATACCACATATATACATCTCAGGCCAAAACTGATATAACACATGACCCAACAATCTGATCGTTGATAGTGGACTCCCTTCACTTGGCGCGAAGCCATATGACATAGTCTGATGGTCCACAATACTAACCTTCACTGCTCGTATGACACCAGTCATAAGACACCTCAAGCCATTTATTTGGAGCATATCATCCTCGTGACAGTTAAAATCGCTTCCTCCAGTGCCTTGACTGCTAGTATGTACCCTTCACTAAATGGAAATCCCATACGAACCACATAGTCTCTAATACCACCAACTATCTTCAGATCTACATCAACCTCGTGACCCTACCACGATTCTAACGATTAGGCAACCAAATAAACATTCTTAAGCTCGTACTTATCAACCAGATGTCAGAACTTGCTGCACCCCCACATGCACAAGTGAATTATCTCCCAATACTTCCACATCCTCGATCTGGAAGACATGTTGAGACCATGGTTGAGCATCCCTGACTCCCTTGTATCCCCTCTGTAGTATCACAAACCACTGGCGTATAGTTGATACCGAGTGCGCGATTTCATACACGAGTGGATGCAAAGTAACATAAGATATATGCTTCAAGCTGAATACATGTCGCACGATAAGGAATGAAAGAAGTGAAATTTTTTCCTACTAGCTTTGTAGCCTCTCGAAGATAAGCACAGACATCTCCGTACCGATCTGCAAGACTACTAAACTCGTTCGTAACCTGTAGAACCTATGAATCTAGAGCTCTGATACCAACTTGTTACGACCCAAAATTCCACCAAAGGCGCCATGATGGCACTTAGTCTCTAAGACTAAGTAAGCCAATTATAATAACAATTCAAGCCATTTTTTTAAATAGATAACTGAAACCAATAACAGAAATATTCAAACAACCTCCAAAAACTGGTAACTCTATAATCACGAACTCTAACTGAATACATGAAATGACCTTGAGAATCGAATACATAATATTGTTCAAATAAAAATTAACAATACAATAAAATAGAAAGACTCCAAGGGACTGCGACGACCAAGCATCTCTACCTTGAATCCTTGCGATCACACTCCAATACCTGTCTCTGCACAAAATATGCATAAGTGTAGTATGCGTACACCACAGTCGGTACCCAGTAAGTATCAAGACTAATCTCGGTGGAGTAGTGATGAGGTACAGTCAAGATACTCACTAGTCTAATAACCTGTGAAGTATAGCATATTAAAATAACAGGAAGATAATAGCAATGATAACAACAATAATCAACCAATGATATAAACAACAAGGCAGAAAGAACACTATAAATATTGCTCAAACAATAATGAACACAAGTACAACCAAATAATCAAGTCCTATTAAATATATATCTTTCATCTATAAGCTTTTCAAATAAAAATATTTAGAATATAATCCTTTCCAATAAATATATTTCGAATATACTTCCTTCAAATAAATATCTTTGGAATATAATCCTTTCAAACAATATTTTGAATATAATTCTTTCAAATAAAAGTCATCCTATGACACCTCATTTATAATCCTAAATAATACAGGTCTCAACCCACTTTCTTATTTCCACGGCACCTCGTGCCCATATTTCTATCATAACCACAAGGACAACTCACATGCCAAAAATATCAATATACAAAATCCGCACGTTCAATTTATTTTCAATAAAGTAAGGTTACAAGTTTTAAATCAAGTAAGAAATCAACAAAGAAATGAATTTATTTTTGAAATAGTTTGAGTGAAGAAAATGACATTTCAATTAAAATAAAGCATCTGGTAAGCTACTGTTTTGGATGTAAAACTTAATAAATTAAAATATAATAGTGATTTCTTTTATTTAAAATAACTCATTCATCAAAAACAAGTAAACCAGAAATACAAATCCTCAGAGTGTCATACGAAAAGCCAACACAATACATCATGAGTAAACAACAGGGGCGCTTCCGATGTACCGCCTCATAGTTCCAAAAGTAAATGCACGACAGGGGAGCTCCCGAGGTACCACCTCGTAGTCCCAAAAGTAAATATGCAAGACAGAGGAGCTCCCGAGGCACCTTCTCGTAGTCCCAAAAGTAAATATGCAAGACAAGGGGAGCTCCAGAGGTACCGCCTCGTAGTCCCAAAAGTAAATATGCAAGACAGGGGGAGCTCCCGAGGTACCGCCTCGTAGTCCCAGAAGTAAATATCACAACATAATATAACTTGCACCTCAAGTGCTCAAATATCACAACACATCACGAATTGTACATCAAGTGCTCAAATATTACAACATGTCACAAATTGCCCATAGGCCACAACCAATCAAAGATACGACAAAATCAATTAATTCCACAGCAATTAGTCCAAGGCTCCACACAACGTATATGAAACCTCAAAAATAACCACAAGGATGGAATAATAACTCAACATAGGACAACGCCTTCTTAAATCCAAATTTCTGATAAATATATAATGTCTCTTTTTAAATTTATTTACTTAATTATTTGCAGATAGTAAAATCCATAATATAATTATTCTGAGAATATCGAATCAACAAACATAGACAATTCACATAAAAATTCAAGTAGAAATCACACCAATGTTTCGTATAAAAACAAATTCGACAAATAAGGATTCGAGGCATGGCAAATAGAGAATTAAATAAATGTCCACAATTATTGACTTTAAACCAATAAGTTTTGCACATATAAGTTCGAGAACGTGCTCGTCACCTCGCGTACACGGCTTTCACATTTTACAAATGGAACATAATACTCAATGCCTAAAGGGTAATTCCCCCACTCAAGGTTAGGCAAGATACTTACCTTTATGGAGTTAGGCCAATATTCCAAAATAGCCTTCTCGCTTGAATTGACCTTCGGACAACTCAAGTCTATCCAAATTAATTATATAACTTCATTTAAATTCATCAAAAATAATTTCGGATAATAAAATATCGACATAAAATTTCACATTAAAAAGTCAACCAAAAATCAATGCGGGACCCGCCTCTCATAACCCGATAGAATTTTTGTGAAATCCGAACACTCATTTTGATACGAGTTCAACCATACCAATTTTATCAAATTCTGATAACGAATAAACCTCCAAATCTTAAATTTTTGTTTTTGAAAAAGTTTTTCAAATTTCTCCAATTTCTTCCTTTTGATTCACTAATAATTGTTTAAAACAACCATGGAATCATGAATTATAATAACTTTTGGATATAGAGCAACTACCCCAATTTATATGGCAAAAATTGCTTAAAAATCACTTCAATCCGAGTTCCATAGCTCCAAATATGTTAAAATGGCCGAAACCCTCTTTTAAGAATTTGTCCAGGCAAGTCTTACTTGACATTTGATTTGCCTCGGCCCAGAAAAATAACATTACTAGCCTTCAGTCAATCGATCATAACTTTCTGTACAAATGTTCATATGATAAATGGTTTATGTTTCTGGAAACTAGAATCCAAGGGCTACAACTTTCATGCTTTGAAAATTTTCAGATTCCTTATAGATTTTGAGATATAAGCTTCCAAAGTCAACTCTGCGTATCAGAAATTTCGCACACTACTGTAAAACACCAACAGTAATAAATTGCCTAAAAGTGGTCCGAATCCGAAACTCACACGAGCCCCTCGGGACCCCATCCTAACACACCAAAAAGTCTAAAAATATATTTTGGACTTAGTTGAGGCCTCAAATCACATCAAACAATGCTAAAAACACGAATCACACCCCAATTCCAGCCTAATGAAACTAAGAAATTACAACTTCTACACTTGATGCCGAAACCTATCAAATCAAGTCCGATTGACCTAAAATTTTGCGCACAAGTTATAAATGACATAACAGACCTATTTCAATTTTCAGAATTGGATTCCGACCATGATATCAAAAAGTCAACTCTCAGTCAAACTTCCGAATTCCATTCCATTTTTTTCAACTTTTGCCAAAATGCTTCAATTTATTCTACGGACATCCAAATCCAATTTCAAACATACGCCTAAGTCCGTATTCACCATATGAAGCTATTGGAATTATCAAAATTCTATTCCGGAGTTGTTTGCTCAAAATTCAAATTCCGGTCAACTCTTTTTATTTAAGCTTCAAAAATGAGAATTGTTCTTTCAATTTAATTCTGAATCTTCCAAAAATCAAACTTGACCGCACATGCAAGTCTAATACGTATTACAAAGTTGCTCGAGATCTTAAGTCGTTGAATGGAGAATTAATTCTTAAAATAACAAGTTGGATCATTAAACAAAAGCTATTGTGTTTTAATTTTTTTAAAAAAGACACCAAATGGTGTGTGTGGGTGTGTGTGAGTTTTGTTGAAACGTGGGCTGGAAAGTGCATAGACTTGAGGTTCAATAGGGAGCTAGTATTTGCATTACACCTAATTAAATTGAGATTTGTGCTCGGAGGTTCCATATTAGAGGCTGTATTTTAAAAGGCTTTTTTGGGACTCGCCTCGGGACTTGCCTTGAGACTCATGTGCGGCACTATAAAAATGCCTTGAGACTCATATGTGGCACTATCTGATATCTCAATCGCAGGAATTCATAGAGAACTCAAGAATTGAAGAGCTGAGCTAGGAGTTTGGGGGAGAAACTCGAAGATCACAACTTATGAAATGCAGAAATTGTAATTGAGAGGAAAGAGGACTGTGAGAGAGAAATTGTAATTGTATTTTATTTGATGATTGTAAATAATACATTGTAGTATTTTTATGAATGAATACATGACTCATTTATCCGGAAGCTTCCTATCTCCAACTAACTATTCTAACTAACTTCTGTCAACTAACTTCCTAACTAACTTTCAACTGACTTGGCATAACTAACTAACTAACTGCTTTAGTTGAACCAGAGTCTCCCATATGAGTAAGCTGCGATCGTGTTGAATTTAGCATATCAATACTCCCTCCTGCAAAAGATCCTTGACCACAAGGATCAAAGTGAGGAAACTTGACCTTTAGTGCATTCAGAAATTCCCATGTAGCATAATTTGGAGGCAAACTTGTCCATTTAATCTTGACTTGAGCCACAACTTTGTTTCTCTTTTTGATCATTCTCCTTTCTAAGATAACCTCAAGATTTGTACAATGTGGACTGGCAATATCGATAATGGGAGGGTAAGTGATTTGTGTTGGCAATTCATGGCATTTCTTTAGGAGGGACACATGTACAATGGATGGGGAAAATAGTAAAGTGTAGACCACAACTCCCACCTTCCTGATAATCTGAAATGGTCCATAGTATTTAGCAAATAGTTTATGGAATGGTTGAGCAGTGATGCTCACCTACCTATAAGGCCGAGTCTTGAAATAAACCCAATACCCATCTTCAAAGTTCCTATCACTCCTATGAGAATCAACATGCTGCTTCATTCTTACCTGAGCTCTCAAAAAGTGGTGCTGCAACAATTGTAGCTTCAATTCTCTGGTTTATCAGAGTGTCGTCTACATCAGCTGAAGCTAATTCACCTGATAGATAAGGCAAGTGCAGGGGTGGTGGTCTTCCATAGAGGCTCTCATAAGGAGTGGTTCTTATGGCTGAATGAAAGGAAGTATTGTACCAATACTTAGCCATGTACATATAAGAATGCAGTCCGTAGCTTCCTTAGAACAAAAGCATCTCAAATATGTCTCTAGGCATCTATTTAGAACCTTAGTCTAGCCATTTGGGGGTGGTAAGCTGATGATGTGTGTAATATGACTCCTTGTATTGAGAGGAGTTCCTACCAAAAGGAACTTAAGAATACTATGTCCCTGTCACTCACAATGGAATCTGGTAAACCATGAAGTTTGTAGATGACTTCCATAAACACTCTTGCTACAGATTGAGCCGTATAAGGGTGTTTAAGCGGTATAAAGTGGCCATATTTACTCAGCCTATCTACTACGACTAGTATCACCTCATACCCCTTTGATTTAGGTATTCCATCAATGAAATCCATGCTGATTTGAGACCACACCACTTCTGGATTTGGAAGACGTTGTAGGAGACCAGAATAAGCAGCTAAGTCAGATTTATTCCTTTGACAGACATCACACTTCTGAACAAAGAGCTTTACATCCTCTCTTATGCTCTTTGTAATGACCCGTTCGGTCATTTTGAGAATTTAAGTCCCGTTTGGCGGCGTAAGGTCTTGAGCATCTTCGTATTATGTATTGTGACTTGTGTGCATGGTAGAGTTCAGTTACCAGATAATCAAATTGGAAGAAGAATTTTAGTTTTGGAGGCTTAAGTAGTAAGAGTTGACCAGAATTTGACTTTTGTGTAAACGGCCTGCTCTTTTGGCAGACTTAACTCCAAACCTTGATATTCTAATTCCTCTACCATTTTGTCTGTTGTTATTTGCTCTCCTTCATACTCCTCTAATTGAAGGAGGTATAATTGTTTCAGATTCTTGCATTTGTGGCCAATTATACTTCTCATTACAGAAGTAGCATAGACCTTGGGATCTCTTTTTATTCATTTCTTCCAAACTCAATGTTCTCCTATTAAATCCCTTAGAGCTTGTAGAGTTACCATACCTGGGAGTTGGTAACAAAGCTCTACTACTATTCCTTTGATCTGCATTTCTTCTGGCAGAATTCATTAATGAATTTGCCATAGGTGAAAGTTGTATTCTAGTAGCAAGATAAGCTTATTGCATTCTAGCATTCTTGTAGACTTGTAACAAAGTCTGTAACAAAGTCTTAGGATGGGTAATTTTCACATTAATATTCAATTCATGCTTCAAACCACCAAGAAAACAACTGATGGCATTTTCTTCGGATAGATTTACCCTTGTGAGATGCCTTTCAAACACATCTTGGTACTCCTTCACACTACCAAGCTTGTAGACTTGTAACAAAGTCTTAGGATGAGAAATTTTCAAATGAATATTCAATTCATGCTTCAAACTACCAAGAAAACAACTGATGGCATTTTCTTCAGATAGGTTTACCCTTGTGAGATGCTTTTCAAACACAGTTTGGTACTCCTTCACACAAAATTCTTGTAGACTTGTAACAAAGTCTTAGGATGGGTAAGCTTCACAGAAATATTCAATTCATGCTTCAAACCACCAAGAAAACAACTGATGGCATTTTTTCCAGATAGGTTTACCCTTGTGAGATGCCTTTCAAACACAGCTTGGTACTCTTTCACACTACCCGTCTGTTTAACCTTCTTGAGCTCCTCCATAGGATCATCAAAATCCACCCCAAATCTTTCCACCAAAGCCACTACATACTCAATCCACGTAGCAGGTTGGAGGTACTGTCTATACCTCATGTAGGCTAAATGCCACTGAATAGCTTCTCCTTCCAATTGCATTGCAGCCACTTCTATTTTTTCTTCAGCCGCAACCTTTTCCACGAAGAAGAATTATTCAATCTTAAACAGCCATGACTTTAAGTCTTCACCTGAAAATCTCAAAAATTCCATTAGAGATCACCTATTAAAGTTTGAATTATGATGATTGCAATTGGCAGTGCTCTTGTCTCTTTGAGGCCTTCCATCGAATAGTTCTTCCTCCTGTTGCAGTTGACTCTTATCCCTTTGATTTTCCTTTGAAGTTGCCATGTGTTATTGAAAATCTTGCACCTTCTGATCTAACCTCTTAAGGCTAGACACTTCTCTAGCAAGAGCTCCAATATCATAAATCATCTTCTCCATTAACTCGCGCAATTCTCCTACTTCCGTCGAAAAACTCTCGTTTGATCTTGTTCCCTTCGTCATTTTCGTGCCAAGAAAAAGTCTGCTCTGATATCACTGATATCTCAATCACAGGAATTCACAGAGAACTCAAGAATTGAAGAGGTGAGCTAGGAGTTTGGTGGAGAAACTCGAAGATTACAGCTTATGAAATGCAAAAATTGTAATTGAGAGGAAAGAGGATTGTAATTATATTTCATTTGATGATTGTAAATGATACATTGTAGTCCTTTTATGAATGAATATATGACTCATTTATCTGGAAGCTTCCTTTCTCCAACTAACTGTTCTAACTAGGGGTGTTCATGGTTCGGTTTGGATCGGTTTTTCCCTAAAAAGAAACCAAACCAAGTAAGTCGGTTTTTCAAATATTAGAACCAAACCAAACCAATTAAGTCAGTTTTTTCTCGATTCGGTTTATGTCAGTTTTTTAGTTTTTTTGGTTATTTGTCGATTTTTTCTTAAATATAAGGCATACACTACCAAACACATATTTCGACGACCACATTTTTAACATAACACTATCAAATCAATTGCCCTTTGAGAAATCTACTATTTACCAAGATATATATTTGATAATTGAATCAAATAGTGATGAATAATTTAAGGACTCAATTAAAAATATATTATTTTTAACATGAAATAGATTCTTACACGTAACAAAAGAAAACTACCAATTAAACTAGAATGTAAAGGTAAAGAACTGTACTAAAAGTGTAAATGATTAATATTTACTATAAAAATTTTAAAACTTTATATAAAAGTATACACATATATAGGTGTAACAATAAATTTAAAATAGTTACTCCTATATTCGGTTTGGTTCGGTTTTTTTTAATTAAAACCAAAACCAAACCCCTATATTTGGTTTGGTTCAATTTATTTTTAATTAAAACCAAAACCAAACCAAATTTGATCGGTTTTTAAATTTCAAAACCAAAACCAAACCAAACCAAAGAGTATTGGTTTTTCTGGTCGGTTTGGTTCGGGTTTTCGGATTTTATGAACGCCCCTAGTTCTAACTAACTTTTGTCAACTAACTTCCTAACTAACTTTCAGCTGACTTGGCATAACTAACTAACTGCTTTAGCTGAGCTGGCGTCTCCCATTTGAGTAGGCTGCGAACATGTTGAATTTAGCATATCACTATTAAAATGCCTTGAGACTCATATGTGGGGCTTTGTTCTGTGAGATTTACGCCCTAAACATACCTAATTCTCAACGCTCGGGACTTGCCTCACAGTTCCTATGCAAATCATGTGTTGAATTCAATAATTAGCACGGTTGACTCTCAAAAGTCTTCAATAAATAATTATTAAAGTTCTTTTTGTCTATAGGAATATGAAAAATGTGAATAACTCACATAACAAACCATATTATTGCATATTTACTAACTGAGAACATCATGAAGGTGAATATCATTTGAACATTTCTTTTGAAAATAAATAAACAAAATTTATATCTTTATTTGATAGATCTTCATATCTTAGTTCTGTCTCATGAATGAGTAATATTTTAAATTACAGTATTGATAGAATTTATTGAGTATTTACTTTTAAGGAAGTAAAATATGCAGTTTGACAATATTTTTTAAGAAATTATGACTTTTAATCGTTTGAAAGTTGAGACATTTTAGTAAATTTATATTTCATAGTAATTTTAACAGTATTGCATTATTTATATTTGTAAAACGTGCTAAATGTTTTATTTTATATGTGTTTTGTAAAACATGCTAGATTTTTTTTTATATGTATTTCTTTAATTCTTTTTAGTTTTATGAACTTTTAATGTATCTTTTAATTTTTTTTTGTTATAATAATATATTATTCATTCAAAAATTATAAAAATTAAATATCCATGGGACTTACGCCCCATGTCTCGAAGTTTTTGCTTCGCCCCATATTAAGTAAAATATCCCGTCTTATGCCCTCGCCTTTTAAAATACTGATTAGAGGATAAAGCGTTTCTTATCATAAGAGACTCCATACACAAGATCGAACCCGAAACCTTTGATTTAAGGATAAAAGGGTACTTATCAATCCATCACTAACTCATTTGGATACCAGATGAAAATATTACAATGCATATGAATATAGTATGATAGGAAATGCACAATAATTGATATTCCTAAAACCCACCAGCAAGGTGGATCTTTTGGCTAAAAAAAAAGATTGCCTTAATTCTCTTAACTGGTTACCATATTTTAGCCCATGGTCACTTAGAAAAGATTATAAAAAGGTGGTGATTACTGGTTGGGTAGATGTATCAGTGAAATAAAAAAGGCTTTGGAAAAGAAATGGCAATTCCTAAAACTATTTGTCTCATTATTGGTGTTGTGTCAACTTTGTTTTCAATAGCTTTGGCTATACCAGGGACTGCCTCATTTTATTACAACTTATCACATGCTAGTAAGTTTCTTCTATTCTTTTTTGTTACTCTCTTAAAATTTTGTTAGACCATATGTTCGAACTTATTTGATACTGATGGACAAATATTATTGTTATTACAGCTACGACATGTTATGGAAACACAACCCAAGGCACCCTCTTAGCAGCGAGTGATCGTCTCGGGCTTGATTTTAATTGTGGAACATTATTAAAGGTCACATGCACTGGTCCAGTGCCACAACCTTGCACTGGCAAGAGTGTTGTAGTAAAAATGGTAAGTGATTGCCCTGGATGTGGTGTAACCATGGATCTCTCTAAAGAAGCCTTTTCAATCATTGCTACTCCAGTCACTGTCGAAAATATTATTAAGATTGACTACGTCAAGTAAGTAATTATATATATACTCTTTATCCAAAATATTAAATTCAATTAAATTATTAATTATATATATGTCACATCCGCCACTGAGTATATTGTTCTATGATTATCAGGGTGGGATAAGAAGGCATCAAATATGGCGCATGGAACTTCGATCTATATTATATATAGCATGTAGAAGTATACTCCATAGTGAAGTTGAATTGATGGATAATTGACAACTTGATGCATGTACATGATCAATTCTAAGAATAAAAGTTCATCTTTTCCTTTTCTTTTTGTTTTATGTTGGAAAATATTTTGAGTAAGCTTTAGCAAGGGCAAGCCATTTACCATATATTTCATATCATAAGATCTTGATAATCAGATACAGGAGATAATCCAGAATAGTAATTTTTTCGTAACGTATATTCATGATATTAGATATTTATTTTGGTAAGTAAAATTTTATATACCAATTGAACTTTACAAAACAAAAAAAAAATAGTACGGACCACACCAAACTCATAAACTCTATCTACAACTATACGACTAGCTTCCTTACTACAACAACTCTACCATTACATCAAGGATAAAAACTCTAATGCAACTAAATTTTGGTTGCATTAGAGGATAGTCATAGACTAAATTGTTGGTATTACTGTATTCAAAATCAAAAAATCAAAGAAGCAAACAAAAGTTAGTTCAATAAACAAATCGTAAAATAATTCCGAGCCCATTGAATGCACAGTGTGTCCTTAAGGAATTTAATCCCCTTACTGTTGCCCAAGGTATACGGATTAATTCCTCCCAGGATAGAACAGTATAACTATTTTGTGATAGCGGCACTTCAAATCACAGAACTTCAGTGAACTCAACAAACGGAGTAAATCACACTTGACACTTATATTTATTTGGAAAATAATGCTACAATATAAAAAGAGGGGAGAAGTTTTCAGATTTTCCATCTATTAAAAATGAAGCCAAGCCTCTAAATTAATAGACAATGAAAGGGTGAGATGAAGAGGTGCAACCCAAGGGGTACCTCTTCCATTTCCCATTCACACCTCCTAATAAAAACGCAACAATCCCCCATATGAATGAGGAATGGACATATGTAAAAAACATGCATGAAAATACTGTGTGATTCGCAAGTAAGGATTAATCACATCTAGGTAAGTAGGTTTCCCTTTGAACTTTTCGTAGTGAACTTATGTCGGATATACTCGGTCAATCGGTATATTTGATATCTTTGAATCGTTGAGCTTTGGTGTATATCTAGACAACCATAAGACACACAATCAATCCTTAACCATCTTTGGTTCTCACTGTTGTGTTCGTTTCAGCCATGAACACCGCCTGGTTTCATCAGTGCTTAGAGAATGGGCCTTTACTTTCATTCCCCTTAAAGTGGCTTACACTTCACACTCACATAGGTAATTTCTAAACGTGTAATCTTATAGACACACTATTTGGTCATATCCTGCCAGACTTAGCAAATCATTAAAAAGCTTTAAGCTTTATTGACTCATCAAAAAGCCTTAATGCTTTACCTTGATTTCTAAACATTGTCTTCATCACGAGAATGAGTTGAGTTATTTGACAATGTTGAACCGTCATTCATAACTTTGTTTGATGTCTTTGAACCTAGCTCTTGGGATCTCCAGTCTGCTAGGTAGAGTTACCGCCATGATGACTTGTCCTATGACTTACCCTTTGATGATCTTTCAACTGCCTCTCTAGATAGGCCTTTTGTAAGTGGATCCAATACATTATCTCTTGACTTTACGTAGTCAATCATGATAACACCACTAGAGAGTAGTTGTCTAACTGTATTGTGTCTCCGTCGAATGTGATGAGATTTTCCGTTATACATAACGCTCCTTGCCCTGCCTATTGCCGCTTGACTATCACAATATATACATATAAGTGTCAAAGGTTTGGGCAAAAATAGAATATCTTTCAAGAAATTCCGGAGCCATTCAGCTTCTTCACCGGCCTTATCTAAGGCTATAAACTCAGCCTCCACTGTAGAGCGGTCAATGCACATTTGTTTGGATGATTTCCAAGACATCGCTCCTCCACCGACTATTTAGAATCGGTTGAACCAGTGATCTAATTTGCATCACTATACCCCTTTACTAGCTCGATATACTTATTGTAGTGCAAAACATAATTTGGAGTACATTTCAAATACTTTAAAACTCGTTTCATTGTCATGAAATTTTAGTGCAAACTTTCTTATGTTGTAGAATAATACGTCTCGACTTTCGATTGCATATCAGATTATTGAATACACTTAATGTAGCAATAATATATTATAACAACAACAAGAATGATCGGCATTAGTTGTGCCACAACCTTTTAATATATAACACATTCACAATCACTCTGCCATTTTCAAGCATTTGTATGCTATTTATTCATACTTATATATTATATGCAAATTATAGCACCTTCATTTATGAAACAAATCCAACTTTCAAGGATTTTGGTCATGTTCATCGGTTGGTTCACCTCATTATAGACCAACGTATTAATATGTTCATTCATGAATGGTCATGTTCATACAAAACATACAAACACACTTTTTATGAAAAATCGCAATCTTCCAGGTGACACCTTTCATAAAAGAGCTAAACATTATAAATGTTCAAGAAAGAACAAATCATTTCTGTAAAGGCACGTAAACAACTTTCGAATTTGTAGTTTCATCACTAGTCATCACTAATACTGAACAAGTAATGAATTCACCGACTACCATATCAATATCATTAATGATTCGTGGTGTTCGAAGAATCATATCATCTTGTTCTTCGAAATACTATAGACATCACATCTAACATTAGATTTTGTTATGCATAAGCTAAATGCCCCCACATTTCACATGTTTTATGTGCCTTTTCTATCAACATATAATCCATATATAACCAAACAATGACTACATAATTTATAGTATTCTTAATGTAAATACACTAGTTTGAAATTATTTGACAATATTTTCTAGTCAAATTTCACATGCCATTGTTTGGATGCATGTTTTAGTCCGTAAATTGACTTAACAAGTCGACATACCTTTTTTTTTCAGGAACCACGAACCCTTTAGGTTGTTCCATATAAATTTCTTCCTCCAAATCTCCATTTAAGAAGGTTGTCTTTACGTCCATCTGATGAATTTCTAGTCCATAAACGACGACTAACGCTATTAACACCCGAGTAGATGTAATCCTCGTTACTGGTGAGTATGTGTCAAAGTAATCAAGACCTTCTCGTTGTCTTAATCTTTTGGTAATCAATCTTGCCTTATATTTGTCAATAGTACTATCAGCTTTTATTTTCCTTCTGAAAATCCACTTAGAACCCAAAGGTTTATTTGGAGGAAGATCAACCAATTCCCAAGTATGATTACTTCCTATGGGTTCTATCTCACTATTGACTACCTCTTTCTAACATTGTGTTTTCGAGCAAGACATTGATTCTTTAAATGTTTGAGGCTCACTTTCTAACAAGAATGTCAGAAAATCTGGTCCAAAGAAAGTAGTTATCTTTTGATGTTTACTACGTTTTGGATTCACCTCATTAGGTGTACTTTCCTTTTCTTCTTCACGAGGTCGCTTAGATATTTCACTAGACGACTCACATTCCTTTTATACGGATAGATATTCTCAAAGAATTCAATATTATCTGATTCAATTACCGTATTAATACGAATTCTGGATTTTTTGATTTATGAACCAGAAATGATATGCCTTACTATTTGTTGCATATCCTATGAAAACGCAATCAATAATTTCCAGTCCGATCTTTACCCTTTTGGGTTTAGGAACTTGCACTTTAGCTAAGTACCCCCATATTTTAAAATATTTAAGTTGGGCTTTCTTCAGTTCCATTTTTCATATGGAATGGATTGCGTCTTGCTATGGGGAACTCGACTGAGTATACGTTTATCTGTAAGAATAACTTTCCCCATACAAGTTCTGGGGTAAATCAGAACTTATCAAAAAGGAATTCATCATTTGTTATCTCTTCCTCTACCAAGGTACTTCCACTGGACCAGTTGATTGCGTTAGATTCTAATGTGTTATTGGTATATCATATACAACCCAGCTCTTCCAATCTTTCCTACCACTTTCCACATTCATATGGGGGATTGATGTTTTTTTATTTATTTAATTAATATATTAAATACTTAAAAGAGGGTGAATGGGAAATGGAGGGAAATGAAAATTTTAAGTGAAATTTTAAGTTCCCCCCCTTGGTAAATGGACATTGTCCCATATTGGAAGAGGCAGAAGTTTTTTATGGGTATATAAGCAATTGCTCTTCTTCTAGCTCTTAAAGAGTTGAGAAGAAGGCAAGCCTTGCGTCGTCGTCGTCGTCGTCGCTCACTCGGCTTCAGCTTCGGATTTGGATTTGGGTTTGGTCAAATGATCGATTGATTGATTAACTTTTTGGACCAAATTTATTTGTTAATAGTAAAATATTAACAAAAATGTCATTAAATATTTATTTTAATAACAGAATATTAATATTAAATCCAATCCGTTTTTCTATTTTGGTAACATTTAACTACCCTCTTCAATTTTTCCTTTTTATTGTTGAGTAAATACCCATTTATGTAATGTCATTTATGCTGTGGCCGTTTTGCAGAAACAACTATTCTAAAGAGTTGTACCTCTTCAGATTTCAGCCCAACTTTGGCTATAAATACAACGCTATTCTGCTCAGAATTTCACTATGATTTTCTCAGCTTCTCCTCCTTCTTCTGCATACTTTTAGCATCAAACAAAGCAATAGTAAGTGTGATTTTGCTACCGAACTTTGTGTTCGCTGAAACATTGGGGTTTGAAGTACCACTACACCAGTGTGTAACTCGTTTTATCCTGAGAGAAAATAATCCATAACCTTGGGTACTAGGAGGGGATTAAATTCCTTAAAATTTTTGGTATTACTGTATTCAAAATCAGAAAATCAGTGAAGCAAACAAAAGTTAGTTCAATAAACAAATCGTAAAATAATTCCGAGCCCACTGAATGCACAGTGTGTCCTTAAGGAATTTAATCCCCTCACTGTTTCCCAAGGTATACAGATTAATTCCTTCCAGGATAGAATGGTATAACTATTCTGTGATAGAGGCACTTCAAATCACAGAACTTCAGCGAACTCAACAAACGGAGCAAATCACAGTGACACTTATATTTATTTGGAAAATAATGCAACCGTATAAAAAGAGGGTAGAAGTTTTCAGATTTTCCATCTATTAAAAATGAGGCCAAGTTTCTAAATTTATAGACAATGAAAGGGTGAGATGAAGAGGTGCAACCCAAGAGGTGCCTCTTCCATTTACCATTCACACCCCTTAATAAAAACGCAACATAAATTTCGGTTGCATTTGATTTTCTACCTATTAATCCTCTCTATATGATTCATCAAGTCATCCAAAATTGAAGCAAGCTAGCGAGTAGAAACTTAGAAGACCCTGACTTAAGCTAAAAACCAAACATTTTTGAAAGTGAGATGAGTATAGAGTGAAATATCCAATATTGCCGTACACTAGGGACAACCACAGTATCAATCAGCTCAAGTCTTCCGTGGCTCTAAATTGCTACGCACTACTTTATTAAGTAACAATTTTTTCAATACAAATACAGGATCTAGATAAAAGCTATTGGGTTCGTGAAAACTCATAGTCATTGTGCTTAATCCGCACCTGGATGCACTATGAAGCAAATCTTGCTCAATTTGTCAAGAATCATTTTTAGAGGTGATTTAGGGAGAAACTGATTCTATGCTCCTAACTAAACGCATACATGGGAATTAGAAACCCTTTTAGAGGAAAACCCCTTGTAGATTCACAATCTAGTTAAAGAGCATGAACTCAACAACAATCACTGCTAAAGAGGCAAAAAACAACAACAACAAACCTAGTAGTAACGACTTGGCCGGTGTAACGACCCGACCGGTCGTTTTGAGCTTTTGCACTTCGTTCGCCAATTCTCAGGTATGACTAGCCCCGTGTGATGTATTATGACTTATGTAAGTTGTCAGTTTTGGTTTTCAGGATAATCGGAATGAATTTGGAAGAACGGTTCTCAATTTGAAAGGTTTGACCAAGTTTTGACTTATTAGTATAAGATCTCGGAGTGAATTTTTTATGATTTTGTTAGCTCCATTAGGTGATTTTGGACTTAGGAGCATGATCGGAATGTATTTTGGAGGTCCGTCGAAGGTTTAGGCTTGAATCGGCGAAATTAGAATTTTGGCATTTTCCGGTTGATAGGTGAGATTTTGATATAGGGGTCGGAATAGAATTCTGGACATTGGAGTAGGTCCGTAGTGTCATTTTTGACGTGTGTGCAAAGTTTCAGGTTATTCGGACGAGGTTTGATAGACTTTTTGATCGAAAGCAAAATTTGGAAGTTTTTGGAATTCTTAGGATTAAATTCGATGATGATTTGGTGTTTTAATGTTGTTTTGAGCATTTCGAAGGTTGAAACAAGTTTGATTGATGTTATGGGATTTATTGAAATATTTGGTTGAGGTTCCGAGGACCTCGGATGAGTTTCAGGAGGTTAAACGTACCAATTGTATGTTTGGAAAATTGCAGATTTGGCTTCAATTCTGTTGCAGACTTTTGTTCTCTGTGATCGCGTAGTAAGGTTCGGGATCGCGTAGGTCTATTAAGAACAGCTGAGAAATTTGTCTTATGTGATCGCCAATTTGAGTTTGTGATTGCGAAGGTATGTGGATTTGGCTATCGCGACCGCGTGGATAAGGTCGTGATCGCGAAGAAGGATTTGGAGCGGTCGTGATCGCGAAGAAGGATTTGGAGCAGTCGTGAGGTGAAGGATTTTCTCTACGGGATCGCGTAGTGAGGGCCGCGTTCGCGATCATTGATAAGTTTGTCGTTCGCGATCACGTGTGTTGTTCCGAGACTGCGTAAGGTAAGTTGAGGGGCAGTCCATTTTGTGCTTCACGATTGCGAGCCAATTTTCGCGATCGCGATGAAGGAAATAATTGGGCAGAATGTTTAAGTTCAAAATCGAGGATTTAAGTCCAATATCACAAAATCCATTAGAGAGCTCGGGAGAAGGTGAAATTTGAGGAGATTTTTAGTGGAGCTATTGGGGGTAAGTATTCTTCATTAATATTTGGTTTAAATCCATGATTTAATCCTGAATTTCATCATTTAATTTGAGAAATTAGAGTGGAAATTGGGGAAAAATGAAAGAAAAGTTTGAGAATTCTTTTGGGGATTTGAATGGGCAATTGAGGTCGGATTTGGATAAATTTGATATGGATAGACTCGTGAGAGGATGAGGATTCTATTGATGTGATTTTTATCGGATTCCGAGATGTGGGCTCGGGGGTCGGGTTTGAGCAATTTCGGAATTTTTGATGTAAATTCGATATTTTCGAGTGGGCTTTGTTCCCTTATCATATTTTAATGGGTATGCACTGATTTGGTTAGATTTGGAACATCCGGAGTTCGATTCGAGAGGGCAAAGGCATTGCGGGCTAGAGTTTGGACTGGATAGAGGTAAGTAATGATTGTAAATGTCTGTCCTGAGGGTATTAAACACCGGACATCACATCATTGTGCTACTTTGAGGTGACGCACATGCTAGATGACGGGTGTGGGGTCGTACACTGTTGGGGATTGTGATTTAGTCCATCCAGAATGACTGTTTTACTGCTTATTTGATTGAAAACTGATTACTATCATCATGTTTTGGGTTAAATGCCATATTTGGGCCTCGTGCCAACTGTTTTGGACCCTTAGGGGATTTTTACTGCTATTTCCTCATTGTTTTAAATTTCATATATGTACTCGGTCATGTTATATTCTACTATTTTCATAACTCAGCCATGTTTACTCTATTTTAATACTTTAAATGATATTTTGGGTTGAGCATCATATTTTACTATGCCCGAGTGGCTTTTAGAGATTTCTGACTAAGTAAGGACGATGGTCTGTGTTGTGAGGATACTTTTGGGTCGGGTTGCACGCCGCAACAGTGATACACTGATTTATGATTATGAGGCCGAAGGCCTAAGTTGTACGCCACTAGGTGGCTTGATATGAGGCCGAGAGCCTATTGACTATGCCACTCGGTGGTTTGATATTGCGCTTGGGCCATAAGGGGCCCCTCCTGGAGTTTGTACACCCCCAGTGAGCGCGGGTACCCTGAGTGAGTGATATATTGATTATGCCACGAGATGGCTTGTTATTGCGCTTGGGCCGTAAGGGGCCCCTCCCGGAGTCTGTACACCCCCATTAAGCGCGGGTACCCAGTATGAGATATGATATAGCCCGATGGGCTGATGTTATTCCATGTTCTTGCCCGATGGGTGGTTCTTGATTTAAGTTATCCCCGAGGGGCTAATTACGAGTGATTGTGAGGTATCCCGAGGGGCTGGTTCTGTTGATATTATGCCTGAGGGGCGGTTTATGGTACATGTTTTGCCCGAGAGGCTGTTTATGTTTCCATCCTTTTTACTCACTATTTTATCACTCGTTTGAAACTACTGAAAGTTGTTTTAAAAAGGTTTTATGGAAACTAAGCTTGATTTACGAAATAAATGATTTCTGTACTGTTTTGGAAAGGTACTACATTTGCTGTAGTATTACGCTGTGTTTTACATGTTTTCTTACTGCTCAGTTTTCATTTACCTTTATTACTTACTAAGTTGGAGTACTTACTTTACTCCTTGCACCTTGTATGCAGATTCAGGTATTTCTGAACCCGGTAGTAGGTGTTGATTGCTCGGAGGCAGAGTCATTAGAGTTTAGCAAGATAGCTGCCCGACGTTCGCAGCACTGCTTTTCTCCCTCTTGTTTTTGTTAGACTGTATTTAGTACACTTTCATACTTTTCCGTTGTATTCAGACCTTAGTAGATGCTCGTGACTTGTGACACCCCGATGTCGGGCTTGTATATTATTTCCGCACTTTTCATGTAGACTTACATTATAAAACATTTGTTTAATTAAAGGCATAAAAATGAATCTTATTGATAAATGGTTAATTTGGGAGTTGTATCGGCTAGCCTAGTTTCACGATAGGCGCCATCACAATCGGGTCGGTTTTAAGGTCGTGACAAATTGGTATCAGAGCCGAGGTTACATAGGTCTCACAAGTCATTAGCAGGTTTAGTGGAGTCTCGCGGATCGATACGGAGACATCTGTACTTATCCTCGAGAGGCTGCACAACCTTTAGGAAAAACTTCACATTCTTGAATTCTTATTATGCATCCTTGATTCAGCTTGAAATGTAACTCTTTGAATTCCTTCCACGCGTTCGCATGCTCACATGAGCGCTCAGTATCAGATGTGCATCGATGGCTTGTGATTCTCTGGTCGAGGGGCGAGATATGATCTCTGTGTGTTGATGTTGGGCCAGTTTGGAGGATTTGAGGCCGGGTTTTGCCTACAGCTTGAGCACTGAGGCGTTGATTGTGTGAGCACATACTTTTGGATTTGTATGTCCGATGGTGTCCCTATTAGTGGAAGTGATGACTAGGTATCTACGTGACAAGTGTGATGTGACTGCGAGATGTGTGTATATGAATTGAATGAGACAAGAAGGGCCTGCTTGGTGGTAGTAAGAACTATCCGGTGCTTGGTTACCATCGTGATTTTATGTTTAGCCGAGTTGTGGGCGTGTGAAATACCTTTAATGTTGCCAAGTTGGGAAGTGAAGTGGATTTCACGTTGTGATATGAGTTCAGACTCAGGAAAATTAAGTAATTGTGTAATATTTATAACATCAGAAGGGTATAAAGAGATGTTAGTTTGAGGCAAAGCAGGTGGGTTATCTCCTGCTGGTGTTCTGACGTTTGTGCGATCCTTTTTTTGTCTGTTCGAAGATCTCATTTTCAAGTGAAATATATGTGTTGCAATTTAAATTTGGGTTGCTTAATAGAGTGGGTTTAACTGTTACGAGAGTGAATGCGAGATTTGCAGAAGATTTAAAGTACTAGATGGTCTGTGTTTCATGAGATTATGAAGGATTGAGTTTAATTTCACTATGGTGTTATGGTAGTAATAGAGTATATGTGTTATGAGTTATTGTGTGTTTTGATCCATGTCTTTGAGCCAAGTGGGAGAGTCTGCTATTGAATAGTTGATTGCACGGTTATGGGCTATATTGGTCCCATTTTGAGGCGTATGGGTGAGTCAGTTATGACTTACGGAGGTTGAGACCTATGATGGATTGAGTAAAGGAATTTCAATAAAGGTTATGTTATGCTTCATAGGTGTATGAGAATCACGGAATGTCTCGAGTGGTTATTGGTAAAGGATGTGCGGGGCATAGAGTAGGAAGTTGCTTGGTTGTAGGTGAGGTTACATTCTGCGATGTTGGATTGCTATTGGAGCACAGGTCATCCGGTCCATTTGATTGGTCTCATTGCGGTTTGAGTAGAGGGGATGACTCTCGAGAATGGTTCTAAGGGGT
The DNA here is from genome assembly GCF_000715075.1 of Nicotiana tabacum. NCBI lineage: Eukaryota > Viridiplantae > Streptophyta > Magnoliopsida > Solanales > Solanaceae > Nicotiana > Nicotiana tabacum. The sequence continues at coordinate 2,807,860 of NC_134088.1, forward strand.
TCAAGATTTTACATGTAATAATCAGAGACTTTCAAGTTGTATATAGAAACTGAGGTTTGCATTGGAGGGTGCCAAGACTTGTGTCATTTCTATATCAATTATGGGATTCTATATATCAGTATCGGGAAGGTAATGGCTTCGAATTCGCATGAAGTCACTTCAGGGTAGGTATTTGGTATGTGGTCCGCTTGGGAATATCTAAGAGAGTATCCAGCGACTTATGAGCCTTAGATGGTGTGGTTTTATGCTTGGGTCTCATATGGTGAGTCAGGGTTGAAGAATTGTGGTGTTATAACAAGAAGATGTATCAAGTTGAAGGTAAATCAGAAGGAACTTGGATAGATGGGATGGATTGGTAGTAGGCCCGATCGGCGAGCATGGGATGTGTAGTGATTTTCTTCTAAATGAGTTCAATAGAAAGTTCTTGGCTAGTTGAGTACATAGTTGCTTGTGGCTCGGAAGGGATATGAAGTTCTCACGATTATCCTAGGATGGTATGGTTTATGCGGTATGTTGTGTAGGATTGAGATTTGCATGTGTAAGGTCATGGTCCAGTTTTGAAAGGAAGGTCATAAAATTCTTAGGCAGCACGAGCAGCTTTAGATGATTGGGGAAATGATATTACCAAGTGGTGTAGCTTGATGAGGGTATACGCTTCAGGAAAAGGGCAGTGTGATTGAGTTGATGGTAATTCATTAGTATTACGGCACTCTCTTGTTGGATCAACTGCTGATATTCAAGTTTGCTTGGTGGCACAGAAGAATTATAGGAGTACTTCTCATGGTATGATTGGGTATTAGAGGTGTGTTGTATATTCGGACAATGAAGTTGGGATCAAATATGGTGATTTGCGTGCTGTATGGATTTGGAGACTGGGAGTTCTCATAGACAGGTTAGGTCGTGGTCGTGGACCGTGTATATCGGTCTGGTGTGGTAACTATTGGGGGTTTAGAGACCCGAGTGGATCCTTGTTGCTTAGTATGCCAGATTTTGGTGTGATTTTGGGCATGGACTGGTTGTCTCCATGTCATGTTATTCTAGGTTGTTGCGCCAAGGCGGCGATGTTGGCAATGCCGGGGATGCCACAGATTGAGTGGCGAAGTTCGTCGGATTATGTTTCCAATAGGGTGATTTCATTTATGAAGACCCAACGGATGGTTGGGAAGAGTTGTCTTCCTTATTTGGCCTTCGTTATGGATGTCAATGCAAAGACTCCTACCATTGATTCAGTTCTAGTGATGAGGGACTTTTCCGAATGTGTTTCTTGCTGCCAGGCATGTCACCGGATAGGGTAGTTTATTTTGATATTGATTAGGTGCCGGGCACCGTATTGTATAACACCAGCGGAGTTAAAAGAGTCGTAGGAGTAGCTTAGGAACTCCTTGATAAGGGGTTCGTTGATACGCCAATATGGATGTGTGTGCTACATCGTGTCAGCTTGGTTGACTCCGAGTTGTATTGTTGAGGGATGTGTTGATTCGTCTGTTATTGAGCTATTAGTGTTATGAGGTGACTTATGAGTTACTTTTCTGTGTTGCGAGGCGTTATGATTTGTTGGTTATAGACACATATGGTGCGGTTCTATCGGGGTTTCATAGTGGAAGTTGAGTGGGAAGAGTACAAGGTATGGTTCGGTGGATGGCATATCGGTTGTGTCCTTTTGGGTTTGTGTATTGTTATGTCAATTGCTTCGCAGTAGTTATGATGATTGCTTTGGTTCTAGACATCAAATTGCGCGTGGTTGTTGATTTGAGCATAGTGATTTGAGGTGTTTCATGTGGACCGATGTTTGGATAGGGTTGCGTATTGCAGTGATGTTATGTGGGTTAGATTTGTGTATTATGTTTCTACGACGTGTGATGGGTTCTCAGCATTGTGTTGTGGTAGTACTGGTGAGCTTGCGGTACAACTCTTCATTGGGTCATTTTTCATGATTTGAGTATGTTTGGATTGTTGCTTATTGGTGTGCGGATTGCACGAGTTGCCACTTTAGATGGTATTGATGTGTCATGTCACAGAGTAGTTGTGTTGGATTAGATGAGATCGTTGGGAGCTATAATGAATACGAACAGATTCAGTTTCAGCATGTAGGAAAGATAATATCGAGGTTTGGCTCAGAAATTTGCTATGCTCCTTGCCAAAGGAGAAGTGTCTTCATGAATGGTTGATCTAAGGATTGGTTATGACTTACTACATGTTTAAGTTATCATTGACAGTATACGAAAGTGTTGGAATGAGGCTTTATTGGATAAGAGGTATTATCGATATTTAGTTGTTTTGGGCAACTGCTGGGATTAAGAGTTATTGCTGTGAGTGTTTGAGTATGTGGTATATCATGTAATGGAATTTGAGTCTGCGGGTATGGTTTGTTACAGCTTGTTCGAGCTTATTCAGAGAATAGATGCGAGATTCTGATCTTGTAGATGATTTCAGAGGTGGAAATGTGGTTCTAAGGTTTATGGGTTAGGTTGGATTGTAAAAATTTCAGTTACATTGTGTTGACCTATATGAGATAGGGTGACATGGGATCACCCCCGGGTATATGCATGGTAAGGTTACACAATGATTTGATGGGTTTCGAAAAAACTCTAGGCACGTTCGAGGACGAACGTATGTTTAAGTGGGGGAGGATGTAACGACCCGACCAGTCGTTTTGAGCTTTTGCACTTCGCTCAACAGTTCTCGAGCATGACTAGCCCCGTGTGATGTATTATGACTTATGTAAATTGTTGGTTTTGGTTTTCAGGTTAATCAGAATGAATTTGGAAGAACAGTTCTCAATTTGAAGCTTAAAATTTAAAAGGTTTGACCAAGTTTTGACTTGTTAGTATATGATCTCAGAGTGAAATATTTATGATTTGGTTAGCTCCTTTTGGTGATTTGGGACTTAGGAGCGTGATCGAAATGTATTTTGGAGGTCCGTTGAAGGTTTAGGCTTGAATCGGCGAAATTGGAATTTTGGTGTTTTCCGGTTGATAGGTGAGATTTGGATATAGGGGTCGGAATTGAATTCTGGAAGTTGAAGTAGGTTCGTTGTGTCATTTATGACGTGTGTGCAATGTTTTAGGTCATTCGAACGAGGTTTGATAGACTTTTTGATCGAAAGCGAAATTTGGAAGTTTTTGAAATTCTTAGGCTTGAATTCGATAATGATTTAGTGTTTTGATGTTGTTTTGAGCGTTCTGAAGGTTGGAACAAGTTCGAATGATGTTATGTGATATGTTGGCATGTTTTGTTGAGGTCCCAAGGGCCTCGGATGAGTTTCGGGTGGTTAAACAGACCAATTGTATGTTGGAAAAATTACAGATTTGGCTTCAGTTTTGTTGCAGACTTTTGTTCTATGCGATCGCATAGTAAGGTTCACGATCAAGTAGGTCTATTAAGGTCAGCTGGAAAATTTGCCTTATGCGATTGCCAATTTGGGTCTGCGATCGCGAAGGTCTGTGGTTTTGGCTATTGCGACCGTGTGGATAAGGTCGCGATCGTGAAGAAGGATTTGGAGCGGTCGTGAGATGAAGGATTTTCTTTATGCGATCGCGTAGGGAGGGCTGCATTTGCGATGATTGATGAGTTTGTTGTTTGCGATCACGTGTGTTATTCCGCGATCGCGTTAGGTAAGTTGAGGGGCAGTCCATTTTTGTGCTTCGCGATCGCGAGGCAATTTCCGCGATCGCGATGAAGGAAATAACTGGGCAGAATGTTTAATTTCAAAATCGAGGGTTTAAGTCCAATATCACAAAAATTATTGGAGAGCTCGGGAGAAGGTGAAATTTGAGGAGATTTTCAGTGGATCTATTGGTATTCTTCATTCATATTTTGTTTAATTCCATGATTTAGTCTTGAATATCATCATTTAATTTGAGAAATTAGAGTGGAAACTAGGAAAAAAATGGAAGAAAAGTTTGAGAATTCTTTTGGGGATTTGAATGGGCAATTGAGGTCGGATTTTGATAAATTTGATATGGGTTGACTCGTGAGAGGATGAGGATTCTATTGATGTGATTTTATCGAATTCTGAGACGTGGGCCCGGGGGGCAGGTTTAAGCAATTTCGGTATTTTTGATGTAAATTGGATATTTTCGAGTAAGCTTTGTTCCCTTAGCATATTTTAATGGTTATGCACTGATTTTGGTTAGATTTGGAGCATCTGGAGGTCGATTCGAGAGGGCAAAGGCATCGCGAGCTAGAGTTTGGACCGGAAAGACGTAAGTAATGATTGTAAATGTCTGTCTTGAGGGTATAAAACCTCGGACTTCACATCATTGTGCTTCTTTGAGGTGACACACACGCTAGATGACGAGTGTTTTGCATTTGTCTTAGTTTTGTTGGGCCTATTGGTGTTTCCCCGTGAAGATGAGAATATTGATATACGGATAGCTAGAGTTGTCAGCACTTTGCATACTCCAGCTAGAAGTACCCTCGCACCGATGATAGTGTATGAGATCTTCCGCGCTCTTACAACCTGCAAAACCGAAGGAGACTTCTTTAAAGGGTGCAACTTGTTATTACAGATGTGGATGATTGAACATCTATGTCATCGTCCTCAATTCATGAGTTATGGGTCGACAGAGAAGAGCTGCATAGAGGAATTCCATACAAGAGTTGATGGGTTTAGCTTACCAGAGAAGGTCACAGAATTGGTGTCACATCTCCTTAGTCCGTCCCGAATGACTGTTTTACTGCTTATTTGATTGAAAACTGATTGCTATCATCATATTTTGGGCTAAATGCCATATTTGGGCCTCGTGCCAACTGTTTTGGACCCTTAGGGGATTTTTACTGCTATTTCCTCATTGTTTTAAATTTCATATCTATACTCGGTCATGCTATATTCTACTGTTTTCATAACTCAGTCATGTTTACTCTGTTTTAATACTTTAAATGATATTTTGGGCTGAGCATCATATTTTACTGTGCCCGAGCGGCTTTTAGAGATTTCTGACTGAGTAAGGCCGAGGGCCTGTGTTGTGAGGATACTTTTGGGTCGGGTTGCACGCCGCAACAGTGATACACTAATTTATGATTATGAGGCCGAGAGACTAAGTTGTACGCCACAAGGTGGCTTGATATGAGGCCGAGAGCCTATTGACTATGCCACGAGGTGGCTTGATATTGTGCTTTGGCCGTAAGGAGCCCCTCCCGGAGTATGTGTTATGCCACGAGGTGGCTTGATATGAGGCCGAGAACTTGTTTGATTATGCCATGAGATGGCTTGATATTGCGCTTGGGCCGTAAGGTGCCCTTCCCGGAGTCTGTACACCCCCAGTGAGCGCAGGTACCTAGTGTGAGATGTTATATAGCCCGAGGTGCTGATGTTGTTCTATGTTGTTGCCCGAGGGGCGGTTCTTGATTTATTTTATGCCCGATGGGCTGATCGAGTGATTGTGAGGTAGCCCGAGGGGCTAGTTCTGTTGATATTATGCCTGAGGGGTGGTTTATGGTACATGTTTTGCCCGAGAGGCTGTTTATGTTTCCATCCTTTTTACTTATGTTTTATCACTCGTTTGAAACTATTGAATGTTGTTTTAAAAGGCTTTACAGAAATTGAGCTTGATTTACGAAATAAATGATCTCTGTACTATTTTGGAAAGGTACTGTATTTACGTGTTTTCTTACTGCTCATCTTTCATTTACCTTTATTACTTACTGAGTTGGAGTACTCACATTACTCCCTGCACCTTGTGTGCAGATTTAGGTATTTCTGAACCCGGTAGCGGGTGTTGATTTATCGAAGGCAGAGTCATCGGACTTTAGCAATGTAGCTGCCCGAAGTTCACATCACTACTTTTCTCCCTCTTGTTTTTGTTAGACTGTTTCAGTACACTTTCAGACTTTCTTGTTGTATTCAGACCTTAGTAGATGCTCGTGACTTGTGACACCCCGATGTCGGGCTTGTATATTATTTCTGCACTATTCATGTTGACTTGCATTATGAAACATTTGTTTAATTAAAGGCATAAAAATGATTCTTATTGATCAATGGATAATTTGGGAGTTGTGTCGGCTGGCCTAGTTTCACGATAGGCGCCATCACGACCGGGTTGATTTTAGGGTCGTGACAGCCGGCTGTTTCGAGAGTTATATCCCCGATCCACCATTTCTTGATTCTTTTATGTTCTACAGCTGTATTGTGACTCATCGGGTTAGTTGGTTTGGGTCCGGAGTGATTTCGGAATGAATTGGGACACTTAGTCTCTTAATTGAAAGCTTAAGGTAAAAATGTTGACCGGATGTTGATTTAAGTGTAAACGACCTTGGATTTGAATTTGATAGTACCGTTAGCTCCTTTAAATGATTTTGGACTTAGGAGCCCATCTGGAATGTGATTTGGAGGTCTGTAGTAGGATTAGGCTTGAATTGGCGAAACTTAAAATTTTGGCGAATTTGACCGGTAGTGGAAATTTTGCTATAGGGGTCGGATTTGATTTCCGGGAATTGAGGTAGGTTTGTAGTGTCATTTATGACTTTTGTGCAAAATTTGAGGTGAATCAGACGTGGTTTGGTAGGTTTCGACATCGCTGGTGGAATTTGGGAATTTAGAAGTTCATTAGGCATGTATCCGAGTGTAATTCGTGTTTTTAATGTTAATTGAGCTGATTTGAGGATTTGATTAAGTTCGTATCGGGTTATAGGACTAGTTCGTATTTGGTTGAGGTCCTGAAGGCCTTGGGGTGATTTCAGGTGGTTAACAACTTGATTTTTAGTTGAGGAATGCAGCTCAAGTGCTGTTGCTACTAGTGTAACCGCATATGCGGAGTGGGCATCGTTGAAGGATTTTGAAGTGTTTACTGAGGCAAGTCCCTTGTGCCTATTTATCTTCAATAATTGTGTTTCCCCCACTGATTTTACACCTAGTTGGTGAGTTTTTGAAGTGAAATTTGGGAGATTAGGGCTTGAGAATTGGAGAATGAATTTTGGGGATTTGGAGGGGAAAATGATGTCGGAATTTGATAAATTTAGTATGGTTAGGCTCATGAGTAAATGAGCTTTCGGATTTTGTGAATTTTGTCGGAGTTTGAGACGTGGTCCTAGGGGCCGGGTTTGAGCCGATTTCGGATCTTTGGCTCTCATTTGGAAGTTTTTGTGTGGAATTGATCCCTTTAGCCTATATTGATTGTATTGTATTACTTGTGGCTAGATTCGGGACGTTCAGAGATTAATTTGAGAGGCAAAGGCATTGCGGAGTAGAGACTTGATTGGTTTGAGGTAAGTAACGCTTTCAAACTTGGTTCTGAGGGTACGAAACCCCAAATTTTGTGTTAAGTGATTGGTATTGAGGTGATGCACATGCCAAGTGACGGGCGTATGGGTGTGCACCTTAAGAATTGTGACATTCTTGGTTCTATGGTATTGTATAGTGACTCTATCTTGTTGATATTCGTGTTTTCACTATGTGATAAAGTAGATATACTGTTAATCATGCTAGATATCATGTTTAGGCTTTATATCGATTCTGTTGGGACCCGCAGTGGTCGTTCTTGCTGTCATCTCACTGATGTCAATGATATTTCGTACTCAGTCATACACTTGCATTTCATATCATATTTCAGTCTTAGTTGTTAGTTATTGATACCTCATAACATTGTTTTAGCTAGTTTTCATGATATTGTGAGCCCGTGAGTGAGATTGGAGAGATTTATGACTGAGTGAGGTCGAGAACGTGATTATGTGTGACATTTATAAGATCAGACTGCACGCCGCAGCGGTTATATTGGTGTTATGATAGAACTTGGGCTGTAAGAGCACCTCCGGAGTCTGTGCACACCCCTAGTGAGCGCAGTTGATATTATTGAGGGATGGATCTTCCATGGACATAGATCTTTTCTGAAGTACTTGATACCTGGAGATGGATCTTCTCCACAGGGATGAATTGCCCTTTTCTACGGTACTAGATGACTTATAGTCAGTTATGTATATGTTCTAGGATGGATCTTTCCTGGGTCGGATGACCATATATAGTACCGAGTGGTTGAGCATTTGAGAGTGTGAGCACATGAGGTAGACAACACAGAACATCCATACAGTATATACATTGGCATGTAGAGATAGTTGAGTTACATACTTTACACTGTTCAGATCTATTTTACTTTACTGTTTTGAGTTGTCTATTTAACTTGAAAGCATGCCTATGTTTCTGAACAGTTATTTCTATTTTATCTTTATCCGTTGAGTTCGTCACTACCTTTCAGTCCAAAGTTTGGACTTGTTACTTACTGAGTTGGATGTACATATGTTACTCCATACACCTCGTGTGCAGATCTAGGCGACTTTGTTCACAACGGCGGTTGCTGATGAGGCTTCGGAGTTTGGAGACTATCAAGGTAGCTGCACGACATTCGCAGGACTTGACTCTCCTTCTTTATCATTAGTTGTATTTACAGTTATTTCTCTAGACACTGTTGTGGATTGTATTCTGAATAGACGCTGATGAACTAAGTGACACCTTGGTTTTAGGTTTGGTTTGTATTGTATTTTGGGATTCATCTTGTTTCAAAAAGGTTTCTTTATTGTTAACTCCTTTTGTCTCTATTTTTTAAAAGTTATTCTTAATGTAAGGAGTTGATAAGTAGAAGCTGGCCTAGTTCCATGATAGGCGCCATCACGACAATTGATTTTGGGTTGTGAAAAGTTGGTATCAGAGCCTAGGTTACATAGGTCTCACGAGTCATGAGCGGGTTTAGTAAAGTCTTACGGATCGTAGTAAGACGTCTGTACTTATCTTCGAGTGGCTGCATAACCCTTAGGCAACTTCACGTCTTATCATACAAATCTGTTGATAATGATAACTTAAGTTGTGTTATTCTATTATCTCACAGATGGTGAGGAGACGTGCTATTGGGCAGGACGAATAGCCACCAGTAAGGGCCACGAGAGGCCGAGGTCGCGATAGAGGCCGTGGTAGGGGCAGAGGTGCAGCGCCAGCATAGCAACTAGGGCAGCACCTGCAGATCCACCAGTTGCCCTAGTTCAGGATTAAGTCCTAATGGTAGATTAGCGGCACCAGCTTAGGCACTAACTGTGCCCATCGTAATCCCAGGTCTTCAGGAGGCCTTAGCTTAGATTCTGACCGTGTGCACTAGTCTTGCTTAGGCGATCTATGTTTCTATTGCAGCAACCACTTCCCAGGCCGAGGGAGGTACTCAGACTCCCGCCGCGGGCATACCAGAGCTGGTGGTATAGGGAATCCATACATCGGGGGCACCACTAACTCAGCTGGTTGCAGCTACTCAGGATTATGTAGTTCCCATCATGCCTGATGATAAGCATCGTAGATTGGAGAGGGTTTGGACATTCCAACCTCTATCTTTCAACGGTGCAGGGGGATAGGATGCACAGGGTTCCTTGGATAAGTGTTAGGGGATCCTTCGTACAGTTGGTATTCTGGAGACCAGTGGGGTCTTGTTCACTACTTTTTAGTTTACTGGAGCCGCCTTTACCTGGTGGAAGGCTTATGAGAGGCGTAGGCTAGTTGGTGCAACGTCACTTACATGGAAGGAGTTCTCTGTCCTCTTCTTGGAGAAGTATGTGTCGCAGTTTGGCAGAGAGGAGCTGCGCAGGCAGTTCAAGAGGTCGGGTACTTATGACTAGAAAGAGGGTGTCTGGTACCACTTTTGATGAGGTTGTTAACATTGCTCGAGAGATAGAGTCGGTCTGCAATCAGAAGCGGGTTGAGATGGAGACTAAGAGGTCTCATGGATGAGGTAGCTTTGGTGGTGTTCCTTCTGGAGGTCCGTTTCACCACGATAGAGGTCCTCCTTACAAGTATGCTCAGATGGCCTACCTAGTTCACCGTGGTGCATCATCTGGCCATGGTTCTCACAGTTCTCAACAGGGCCACTCATCTCTCAGTGCCCTTCCAGCTCAGAGTTTGTCTCATACACCATCAGCTCAGGGTTTATCTATGTTAGGACCTTCTAGCAGTTATCCCGGTGCTCGGGGCTCCCTTCAGTTTCTACCATCATTTGCAAGGAGAGGTTGCTTTGAGTGTGGAGATTTGGGTCATATCAAGAGGTATTGTCCCCACCTTTCGGGAGGTTCATCTCAGTAGAGGGGTCAGCCTTCGACTTCAGCACCAGTCACTTCACCACTCGCCCAGCCAACTCGGGGTGGAGCCTAGCCAGTGAGGGGTCGCCCTAGAGAGGGAGGCGGATTAGGTGGTGGTCAGTCCTGTTTCTATGGACTCCCTGCCAGACAAGATGCCATTGCTTTAGACATAGTGATCACAGTATTATCTCTGTATGTCATCGAGATGCTTCTGTATTATTTGACCCTGGTTTCACCTATTCATATGTGTTGTCATGTTTTTCTCATTATCTGGACATGCCCCGTGAATCTCCAGCTTTATCTGTTCGTGTATCTGCATCGGTGGGCAATACTATTATTTTGCACCGCGTATACCAGTCATGTGTAGTGACTATTGGGTGATTAAAGACTAGAGTTGATCTGTTGCTGCCTAGTATGGTTGATTTTGATGTGATATTGGGCATGGATTGGTTGTATCCATGTCATGCTATTCTGGACTGTCACGCTAAGACAGTGACATTGGCGAGGCTGGGGTTGCCACAGATTGAGTGTCAAGGTTCATTAGATTATGTTCCTAGTAGAGTGATTTCATTCTTGAAGGCCCAGCGGATGGTTGGGAAGGGTTGTCTTTCTTATTTGGCCTTTGTGAGGGATGTCAATGTAGAGACCCCTACTATTGATTATGTTCTGGTGGTGCGAGATTTTCTAGATGTGTTTCCTGCAGACCTGCTCGAGCATGCCGCCGGATAGGGATATTGACTTCGGTACTAATTTGGTGCCGGACACTTAGCCTATTTATATTCCACCGTATCATATTGCACCGGTAGAGTTTAAGGAATTGAAGGAGCAACTTTAGGAACTCCTTGATAAGGGGTTTATTTGGCCTTGTGTGCCACCTTGGGGTTCACCAGTTAAATTGTTGAAGAAAAAGGATGGGACTATGAGAATGTGCATTGATTACAGGCAGTTGAACAAGGTCACAATCGAAAACAAGTATTCTTTTCCTCGTATTAATGATCTATTTGACCAGCTTCAGGGAGCGAGGGTGTTCTCCAAGATTGATCTGAGGTTTGGTTATCACCAGCTGAAGATTAGGGACTCAAACATTCTTAAGATAACTTTTAGGACCCGTTATGGTCAATATGAGTTCCTCGTCATGTCTTTTGGGTTGACTAATACCCTAGCAGCATTCATGCATTTCATGAACAATGTGTTTTGGCCTTATCTCGACTCGTTCGTTATCGTGTTTATTGATGATATCCTAGTGTACTCTCGTAGCCAGGAGGAGCATGCCCAACATTTGAGGGTTGTATTCAGAGACTAAGGGAGGAGAAGCTTTATGCCAAATTCTTCAAGTGCAACATTTTGGCTCAATTCAGTGGCGTTCTTGGGGCACGTGGTGTCCAGTGAGGGTATTCAGGTAGATCCAAAGAAGATAAAGGTAGTTCAAAGTTGGCCTAGGCCTTCCTCAACTACAGAGATTCAGAGCTTTCTTGGTTTGGATGGTTATTACCGTTGGTTCATTCAGGGTTTCTCGTCTATTGCATCGCCCTTGACTAAATTGACTCAAAAGGGTGCTCGTTTCAGGTGGTCGGACGAGTGTGAGAAGAGCTTTTTGAAGCTCAAGACTACCTTGACCACAACTCCAGTTCTACTTCTGCCATTAACTTCTGGTTCTTATACAGTATATTGTGATGCTTATCTGGTCGGTATTTGGTTTTTTTGATGTAGGAGGGTAGATTGATTGCTTATGCTTTGCGTCAGTTAAAGCCCCATGAGAAGAACTACCCCGTTCATGATTTGGAGTTGGCTGCCATTGTTCAAGCGTTGAATATTTGGAGGCACTATATCTATGGTGTGTCTTGTGAGGTATTTACTGATCATCATAGCCTCCAGCACTTGTTCAAGCTCAAGGATCTTAATTTGAGGCATCAAAGATGGTTGGAGCTGTTAAAGGACTATGATATTACCATTTTGTACCATCCAGGAAAGACCAATGTGATTGCTAATGCCTTCAGTAGAAAGGCAGTGAGTATGGGTAGTCTTGCATTCCTTCCACTTGGTGAGAGACCCCTTGCAGTTGATGTTTAGGCCTTGGCCAACCGATTCGTGAGATTGGATATTTCTAAGCCCAGTCGAGTTCTAGCTTGTGTAGTTTCTTGGTCCTCCTTATTTGATCGCATCAGAGAGCGCTAGTATGACGATCCTCAATTACTTATCTTCAAGAACAAGGTTCAGCACGGTGATGCCAGATATGTGACTATTGGTTATGATGGGGTATTGAGGATGCAGGGCCGGATATGTTTACCCAATGTAGATAGACTATGAGAGTTGATTCTTGAGGAGGCCCACAACTCGCGGTATTCTATCCATCCGGCTGCCGCGAAGATGTATCAGGATTTGAGACATCACTATTAGTGGAGGAGGATGAAGAAAGATATCTTAATTGTCAGCAGGTCAAGTATGAGCATCAGAGATCGGGTGACTTACTATAAAGGTTAGAGATCCCGTAGTAGAAGTGGGAGTGGATCACCATGGATTTCGTAGTTGGGCTCCCATGGACTTCGAGGAAGTTCGATGCTATTTGGGTGGTGGTGGATCGGGTGAACAAATCCACGCACTTCATTCCAGTTGGAACTACTTATTCTTCAGAGCGGTTGGTTGAGATTAACAACAAAAAGATTGTTCGCCTGCACGGTGTGCCGGTTTCTATCATTTCAGATAGAGGCACGTAGTTTATATCACAATTTTGGAGGACCGTGCAGCGAGGGTTGGGCACTCAAGTTGATTTGAGCACAGCATTTCACCCTCAGACGGATGAATAGTCTGAACACACTATCCAGATATTAGAGGACATGCTACACGCTTGTGCCATTGATTTAGAGGGTTCATGGGACCAGTTTCTGCCACTCGCGGAGTTTGCTTATAACAATAGTTATCAGTCGAGCATTCAGATGGCCCGTATGAGGCTTTATATAGGAGGCGGTGTAGATCTCCAGTGGATTGGTTTGAGCCGCTGAAGCTAGGCTTTTGGGTACAGACTTAGTTTAGGATGCGTCAGACAAGGTAAAATTAATTCAAGAGCGGCTTCGCACGGCAGTCGAGACAAAAGAGTAATGCTGACAAAAAGGTTCATGATGCGTCTTACATGGTTGGGGAGAAGGTTTTGATGAAGGTTTCACCCATGAAGGGTGTTATGAGATTTAAGAAGAAGGGCAAGTTGAGCCCACAGTTTATTGGACCGTTAGAGGTGCTTCGGAGGATTGGGGAGGTGGCCTATGAGCTTGCTTTGCCACCTAGCTTAATGAGTGTGCATCACGCATTTCATGTTTCTATGCTTCAGAAGTATATCGACGATCCATATCAGGTTTTGGATTTCAGCACGATTCAGTTGGATGGCGATTTGACTTAAGATGTGGAGCCGGTGGCTATTTTGGAGCGTCATGTTTGAGAGTTGAGGTCAAAGGATATAGCTTCAGTGAAGGTGCATTGGAGAGGTCAGCCCGTGGAGGAGGCTACTTGGGGGACTGAGCAGGAGATGTAGAGCAGATACCCATAGCTGTTTGAGACTTCAGGTATGTTTCTAGACCCGTTCGAGGATGAACGTTTGTTTAAAAGAGGGAAGATGTAGCGACCCGATCGGCCGTTTCGAGAGTTACAGCCCCGTTCCCCCATTTCTTTCTTCTTTTGTGTTATACATCTATATTGTGACTCATCGGGTTGGTTGTTTCGGGTCCGGAGTGATTTCAGAATGAATTGAGACACTCAGTCTTTTAATTGAAAGCTTAAGTTGGAAAAGTCGATTGGATGTTAACTTAAGTGTAAATGACCTCAGATTTGAATTTTGATGGTTTCATTAGCTTTGTTAGGTTATTTTGGACTTAGGAAAGCGTCCGGAATCTGATTTGGAGATCCGTAGTAGGATTAGGCTTGAATTGGCGAAAGTTGAAATTTTGACGAATTTGAGTGGTAGTGGAAATTTTAATATTAGGGTCGGATTTGATTTCCGGGAGTTGGAGTAGGTTTGTGGTGTCATTTATGACTTGTGTGCAAAATTTAAGGTTAATCGGACGTGGTTTGGTAGGTTTCGACATCGTTGGCGGAATTTGGGAATTTAGAAGTTTATTAGGCTTGAATCTGAGTGTAATCCGTGTTTTTGATGTTAATTGAGGTGATTTGAGGATTCGACTAAGTTCGTATCAGGTTATAGGACTTGTTAGTATGTTTGGTTGAGGTCCCGAGGGCCTCGAGATGATTTCAGGTGGTTAACGACTTGATTTTGAGTTGAGGAATGCAGATGAAGTGGTGCTGCTACTGGTGTAACCGCACCTGCAGAGTGGGCATCACTAGTGTGAGACCGCAGAAGTGAGGAAAAGATCGCAGATGCGATCATGGAAGAACTGGGCAGAGGGCGCAGGTGCGAAGTCATTCCTGCACCTGTAATGGTCGTAGAAGTGGACTTCAGGTCGCATGTGCGATGTGATCTCCACACCTACGATGAGCGCAAATACGGTCTTTGATCGCAAAAGTGGAGGCAGTGACCTAAGTGGTTTTGCGAAAAGCGGAGCTTTGACCGGAGATGCGGGAATTGAGCTGCAAGTGCGAAAAGCCTGGGCAAAACATATAAAAATGGGAGTTAGAGATTTTTCACTATTTTCACATTTTGGGACTCGGATTTTGGAGGATTTTGAAAAGGTAAGTCCTTTGTGCCTATTTATTTTCAATAATGGTGTTTCCCCACTTATTTAACACCTAGTTGGTAAGGTTTTGAAGTGAAATTTCGGAGATTAGGGCTTGAGAATTGGAGAGTGAATTTTGGGGATTTGGAGGGGCAAATGATGTCGGATTTTGATAAATTTAGTACGGTTAGACTCGTGAGTGAATGGGCTTTCGGGTTTTGTGACTTTTGTCGGATTTTGAGATGTGGGCCCGGGGGCTCAGTTTGAGCCGATTTCGGATTTTTGGCTCTAATTTGATAGTTTTCTTGTGGAATTGATCCCTTTATCCAATATTGATTGTATTGTATTTCTTGTGTCTAGATTCGGGACGTTCGCAAACCGATTTGAGAGGCAAAGGCATTGCGGAGTAGAGACTTGCTTGGTTTGAGGTAAGTAACGCTTTCAAACTTGGTTCTGAGGGTTCGAAACCCCAAATTTTGTGTTAAGTGATTGGTATTGAGGTGACACAGATGCCAAGTGATGGGCGTGTGGGCGTGAGCCATGAGAATTGTGACCTTCTTGGTTCTATGGTACTGTATAATGACTCTATCTTGTTGATATTCGGGTTTTCACTATGTGATAAAGTAGTTGAGTTGTCAATCATACTAGATATCATGTTTAGGCTTTATGCCGATACTGTTGGGACCCATAGTGGTTGTTTCTTGCTATCATCTCACTGATGTCATTGATATTTCGTACTCATCCATATACTTGCATTTCATATCATATTTCAGTCTCAGTTGTTAGTTATTGATTCCTCATATCATTGTTTTGGCTAGTTTTCATGATATTGTGATCCCGTGTGTGAGACTAGAGAGATTTATGACTGAGTGAGGCCGAGAGCCTGATTATGATGACAGTTATGAGATCGGGTTGCACGCCGCAATAGTTATATTGATGTTATGATAGCGTTTGGGCTATAGGAGCCCCTCCGGAGTCTGTACACACCCCTAGTGAGCGCGGTTGATATTATTGAGGGATGGATCTTTCCTAGACATGGATATTGTCCGAAGTACTTGATACCTGAAGATGGATCTTTTTCACAGGTCTGGATTGCCCTTTTCCTCGGTACTGGGTGACTTATAGTCAGTAATGTATATGTTATGGGATGGATCTTCCCTGGGCCGTATGGGCCATATATAGTACCGAGTGGTTGAGCATTTGAGAGTGTGAGCACATGAGGCGGGCAACATGGTGAATTTCATACAATATGTGCATTGGCATGTAGCGATAGTTAAGTTATATAACTTACACTGTTCAGATCTATTTTTACTTTACAGTTTTGAGATGTCTATTTAACTTGAAAGCATGCCTATGTTTCTGCATAGTTATTACTATTTTATCTGTATCAGTTGAGTTCGTCACTACCTTTCAGTCGTTTGGATTTGTTACTTACAATGTTGGATGTACACATGTTACTCCCTGCACCTCGTCTGCAAATCCAGGCGACTCTGTTCACGGCGGCGTTTACTGATTGAGACTTTTGAGTTTAGAGACTATCAAGGTAGCTACACGACATTCGCAGGCCTTGACTCTCCTTCTTTATCATTACTTGTATTTTCAGTTATTTCTCTAAACATTGTTGTGGATTGTATTATGAATAGACGCTCATATACTCAGTGACACCCCGATTTTGGGTTGGTTTGTATCGTATTTTGGGATTCATCCTGTTTCAAAAAGGTTTCTTTATTGTTAACTACTTCCGTCTTTATTTTTTTAAAGTTATTCTTACTGTGAGGAGTTGATAAGTAGAGACTGGCCTAGATCCATGATAGGCGCCATCACGACAATTGATTTTAGGTCGTGATACTAGTATAATTTCACAAGTGAGGTCTAGGGAGGATACGTAGTGAGTTCCTATAGAGAGACTGTTTCCAGTAGACCCTTGATACAAAGTGAAATGAAAATAGAGCAGTAGCAAGAAATAGTAATGGGAACAAGATTAAAAAAGAAAACGAGGCAAAAGGAACCACATGTAGTGATAAAAATCTACAAAGAGGCCAACAAACCTGGTGATAAATTAGCTGCTATAAGCAATAATTTAGATAGAATCCATGTCTTCAACTCCTTTTCTAAATATAGATAGGTGGAACCTACCAGCCTATAGGTACAAACAAACCAAACCTTCCAACATTATTTCTTAATCGCCTTAAACTAGAGTCTACTGTCGCTTTTTTGGTGTTTTGGTTTGTTTAGAAAAATACTATTTGCCGGCTCTCAATGTTCATGTATAAAATTTGGGATGCCAAAATCAAATTCTAATTTTTGCACATCAAAAACCAAAATCTATTGTGTTTTAATTTAAAAAAAAGACTATCGTATTTGCATTGAACCTAATTAAATTGAGATTTGCGCTGAGAGGTCCATATTAGAGGCAGTGTTTTAAAAGACTTTTTTGGGACTCGCATCGGGGCTCAACTTGAGAATCATATGCGGAACTATCAAAACACCTTGAGACTCATATGTGGGGCTTAGTTCTGTGAGATTTATGCCCCAAGCGCCCGACTTGCACCCTAAACACGCCTATTACTCAACATTCGGGACTTGCCTCACAGTTCGTATATAAATCATGTGTTGAATTCACTAATTAGCACTGTTGACTCTCAAATTATTCAATAAATAATTATTAAAGTTCTTTTTATCTATAGGAATATGAAAAATGTGAATAACTCACATAAAAAACCATAGTACTTCATATTTAGCAATTGAGAACATCTTGAAGGTAAATATCACTTGGATATTTCTTCTGAAAATAGATAACCAAACTTTATATCTTTACTTGATAGATATTCATGTTTTAGTTCTATGTCTCACTAAATTATCGTATATTTATTATTTTACTCATTAAAAATAATTTTATATTTCTCATGAAGGAGTAATATCTTAAATTACAGTGTTGATAAAATTTATTGAGTATTACTTTTAAGGAGGTAAAATATGCGGTTTGATAATATTTTTTATGAAATTATTACTTTTGATTGGTTGAAAGTTAAGATGTTATAGTAAATTTATTTTTCATAGTAACTTTAATAGCATTGCATTATTTATACTTGTAGTATTCATGAAATGTTAATGTATCTTTTATATAGTTTTTTTTGTTATAATGCTATATTGGTTTTTATGATTCGGATAGCTTCAGAAGGTGATTTTGGACTTAGAATCATGATCGGAATGGATTTTGGAGGTCCGGGGTAGATTTAGCTTGAATTGGCGAAATTGGAATTTTGGCATTTTCCGGTTGATAGTGGAGATTTTGATATCGGGGTCGGAATAGAATTCTAAAAATTGGAGTAGGTCTGTTGTGTCATTTGTGACATGTGTGCAAAATTTCAGGTCATTAGGACGAGGTTTGATAGACTTTTTGATCGAAAGCGGAATTTGGAAGTTTTGGAATTTCTTAGGCTTGAATCCGATGATGATTTGATGTTGTTTTGAGCATTCCGAAGGTTGGAACAAGTTTGAATGATGTTATGAGATGTGTTGGAATGTTTGGTTGAGGTGCCGAGGGCCTCAGGTGAGTTTTAGGTGGTTAAACGGATCAAATTCTTGTTTTGAAAGTTGCAGATTTCTTTAGTTCTGTGTTGCAGAGTTTTGCTCTTTGCGTTCGCGAAGAGATGTGAAGTGACGCAGGAGATTTCCCTTCCCTTTCTCGAAGTTGGTTCCCCATTCGCGAAGGGTGAGGCTGAGTGTGCATCGCAAACGCGATGTAGGTCACACATTCGTGTAGATAATTGGAGCAGCTGGGGGCCTTAGTAGTTGTTCTTTGCGTTCGTGTTGGTGTCGCGTTTGCGATGGCCTGGAAAGCTGAATCTTCGCGTTCACGAGATGGAAGTCGCGTTCGTGTAAGAGGATTAATTGGTCAATGGAATTTTGTGCTTTGCAAACGAAGGCATTAACCGCGTTCGCGAAGAAGGAATTTTTGCTTGGGCAGAAAGTTAAATAGTGGCCTTCGGGATTTTTGGTCTATTTCCACCATTATTGAGCGATTTTGGAGCTATTTGAGAAGGATTGAAGAGGGAATCGAAGGAAAACACTTGGAGATAAGATATTTGAACTCAATACTCGATTCTATGGTGATTTTTACCTAATTAGACATGAAATGCATGGGATTTAAAGCTTAAAATTGGGAATTAGGGCTTGAAATTGGAGACTTTGATTTGAGGATTTGAGGGATCGTTTGTGGTCAGCTTTTGACGTATTTGATATGTATGAACTTGTGAGAGTGTAAGGATTCTAATTTTGTGATTTTTATTGGAATCCGAGACGTGGGCTCAGGGGTTGGGTTTGGCCAATTTCGGTATTTTTGATGTAAACTGGTTATTTTTGAGTGGGCTTTGTTCTCTTAGCATATTTTGATGGTATGGTACTGCTTTTGGTTAGATTTGGAGAATCCAGAGGCCGAGTCGAGAGGCAAAGGCGTCGCGGGCTAGAGTTTGGACCGGATTGAGGTAAGTAATGATTGTAAATGTTGTCCTGAGGGTATGAAACCTCGAATTTCACATCGTTGGGCTACTTTGAGGTGCCGGACTTGCTAGATGATGAGCGTGGAGTCATGTACCATTGGGGATTGTGACTTGGTTCGTCCCGTACGACTGCTAAGTCGCGTATTTGATTAAAACCTGTTTGATATCAATGTGTTTTTAAAATTATTACCATGTTTTGGGCTGAATACCATACTTGGGCCTCATGCCAACTGTTTTGGATCCTTAGGGGCTTTTTACTGCTATCCCTCGCTGTTTTGACTTCATTATTATACTCAGTCATGATGTATTATACTATTTTCATAACGCAGTCGCATTTACTCAATTTTTGATACTTTAAATGATACTTTGGGCTGAGCATCATGTTTTACTGTTACCCGAGTGGCTTGAGAGATTTCTGACTGAGTGAGGCTGATGACCTGTATTGTGAGGACATTATGGGATTGGGTTGCGCGCCGCAACATGGGTATTGATTTGTGATATATGAGAGACCGAGGGCCTGATTTGTTATGCCACGATATGGCTTGTGATAGCACTTGGGCTGTAGGAGCCTATCCGGAGTTTGAACACCCCAGTGAGCGCGGGTACCCAGTGTGAGATGTGATATTGCCCGAGGGGATGTTGTTGTTTCATGTTATTATTCGATGGGCTAATTACGAGTGATTATGAGGTAGCCCGATGGGCTGGTTCTGTTGATATTTTGCCCGAGGGGTAGTTGTGGTACATGTTTTTTCCCGAGGAGCTGTTTACGTTTCTATCCTTTTACTCACTGTATTCATCACTCATTTGAAACTATTGGAAGATGTTTTAAAATGGTTATACTGAACTGAGTCATTTTTAGGGGTTTTATTGCTTTACTGCATTGTTCTTGACTTATACTATTTTGCTGTAGCGTTATGATGTGGTTTACATGTTTTCTTACTGCTTAGCTGCCTTTACTTTTATTACTTACTGAGTCCTGGCGCTTCATGGGATGGACATTTGCAGTCCTCCTCCATCTAATCTGACCCTACCTCGTTCGCTCAGTCCTGTCGGCACAATAAGAGAATGAGGGAGCTAATCTGCTTGCTTGTGTAGGCGAGGACCGCTCGGCTAGGGCGCGCCAGAGGAGCTGAAAGCCATTTGACGTTGGCGTACTCACATTACACCCTGCGACTTGTGTGCAGATCCAAAAGTCTCGGGTCGCAATAGCGAGTGCTGATCAGTCTTCCAGCGGGTCTCCGGAGTTGACTAGGTAGCTGCTTGGCATTCACAGCCTTGTGGTTCTCCTTCCTATCTTATTCAGCTTTGTATTAGCATTTGTTTTCAGACTATGTTATCTTTTCTTATTCTTAGACGAGTTGTAGTTGCTCATGACTGGTGGCATCCCGATGTCGGGATGTGTTATGTTTCACAGATGGTGAGGACACGTGCTACCGGTCAGGACAGACGACTACCAGTACCACCAGTTGGGGCCACTAGAGACCGTGGACGCGGTAGAGGCCATGGTAGGGGCAGGGGTGTTGCCCGCACAATAGATAGGGCAGCACCTACAGATCCACTAGCTGCCCCAGTTTATGATCAGGTCCCAATTATGGACGCTCCAGCAGCACCAGCTCAGGCACCGACTGTACCTATTATAATTCCAGGCCTTTAGGAAGCCTTGGCCCAGATTCTATCAGTGTGCACTGGCCTAGCTTAGGCGGTCTCAGTTACTATAGCCGCAACTACTTCTCAGGCCGGGGGAGGCACTCAGACTCCCACCGCTCGCTCCTTTGAGTAGGTCGTGTAGGGACTTCAGACACAGGGGGCATCTCCATCCCAGCTGGTTGCAGCTGCTCAGGATTAGCTCCTATTATGCCAGAGGACGAGCAGCGTAGGTTGGAGAGGTTTGGTAGACTTTAGCCTCCGACTTTCAGTGGTGCATAGGGTGAGGATGCCTAGGGTTTCTTAGACCTATGTCAGAGGATGCTTCGGACCGCAGATATTGTAAAGACCAGTGGAGTCTCATTCACTACTTTCCAGTTTTCTGGGGCTGCACTTAGTTGGTGGGAGGGTCACGAGAGGTGTAGGCTGGTTGACGTAGCGGCCCTTTCTTGGCAGCAGTTCTCCGTTCTCTTTCTGGATAAGTTTGTACATGAGTCTCGCGGAGAGGAGCTGCGTAGGCATTTCGAGTAGCTTCATTAGGCCAATAGGTCTGTTACATAGTATGAGATGCGATTCTCTGATTTAGCTCGTCATACAGTCTGGTTGGTCCCCACAGATTGAGAGAGGATAAAGAGGTTTATAGATGGTCTCACTTTTCAGCTACGGTTGTTTATCACCAGAGAGAGAATATTTGGTGCTACATTTGATGAGGTTGTTGACATAGCTCGACAGATTGAGATGGTTCGTGGTTAGGAGAGGATTAAGAGGGAGGCTAAGAGGCCTCGTTGTCAGGGTAGATTCAGTGGTACTCCTCAAGGGGGTCAATTTCAGCACGCAGAGGCCGTCCATTCAGGCATGCTCAGTTAGCTCGCCCAAGTTATCGTGGGTCATCATCGGGTCATGGTTTTTAGTTCTAATTAGGGCCATTCATCACTCAGTGCCCTTCCAACCCAGAGTTCGTCCCGTGCTCCATCAGTTTACGGCTCCTCTATGCTAGGTTCTTCTGCTAGTCATCCCGGTGCTAGGGGTTCCCTTCAGTCCCCGTCTCCAGAAACTCGGACCTCTCTCCACGGAGGGGAAAAAAGGGGGCGCGACACTCGTCGTCTTGGGGGTTTATCTCAGCAGAGGAGTCATCCATCGACTTCAGCACCAATTACTTCACCACCCACCCACCCAACTAGGGGTGGAGGATAGTCAGCTAGGGGCCGCCCCAGAGGGGAAGGACGATTAGGTGGTGGTCAGGAACTTTATTATGCACTCCCAGCTAGACCCGATGCTATTGCTTCAGATACAATCCTTCGGTAATGATTCCTAATCCTATTTTGATCATATTTCATTAATCCATAGTTGTTTTCTTCATTTAATCAAGAATATTTGAGTGAGAAGGTTGGGAAAATTGGGGAAAAGTTCCCCAATCAAATTTCTGAGTTTTGAGCGGGATTTTGAAATCGAATTTGGATAATTTTGGTACGTGTGAACTCGTGAGTGAATGGTTATTCATAATTTGTGACTTTTACTCGATTCCGAGACGTGGGCCGGGGAGGATTTTTGGGCGTTTTTCTATTTTCTTGCCTTAGCTTTGATTTCATTAGCTAAATTAGTTGCTTGTAGCTATATTTACGTTATGTAATTGATTTTATTAGATTTGTGCCGCTCGGTTGTATACTCGTGGCAAGAGCATTATTTTAGATTGATTTGAGCTTGGTTCGGGGTAAGTGGCTTGCCTAACCTTGTACGGGAGAACTCCCCTTAGGTTTTGGTACTATTTGATATGTGAGCGCCATGTACGTGAGGTGACGAGTGCGTACACGGGCAAGTTGTGGAAAAACCTCATTTTCATTAAGCAAATATCTGTTTTCCTTTAATTGAGCAACTCTAATATATGTAACTATCCTGTTTAGCTTAGGAAAGCATGCCTACGCATCTTAACTATCTTAACTGCCTATCTGAACTCTGTGCATCATGCTTAGTGAAAAATACCTGTCTTTCTTGATATAAATTTCGTCTACACTATAGAATTCTTTCTTGAAACTGTTGTTTATGTTAATTGAGTTGCATATTTAGTTTGGGACTATGGAATGGTATTCCGGGAGATCCCCTTGCACATTTACGTTTGGGAATATGGGACGGTATCCCGGGATTTCCCCCTGTACTGTATATTTAATTTGGGACTACGGAACGCTATTCCGGAAGATCCCCCTGCACATCTACATTTGGGACTACGGGACTGTATCCTAGGAGATCCCTTACATATTTACGTTTGGGACTATGGGACGGTATCACGGGAGATCCCCTGTATTTATCTTTGTGTACTGAGCTGTTGTTTTTTTGTGATTTCATTCTCACTTAATTTTTGTACTTATCATTACTGCGATATTTCATTTTGTATTATTTTGTTATATATATATACCAGTAGGGCCCTGACATGATCTCGTTACTACTCAACCGACGTTAGGCTTGGCACTTACTGGGTACCCCGGTGGTGTACTCATCCCTTTCCTGCACATGTTTTTCGTGTGTAGATCCAGGTACCTCCTTTCAGCCGCATTACTAGTGAGGCGAGACGACTGTAGAGACTTCGAGGTATATCTGCTGCGCCCGTAGACCTAGGAGTCCCTCTCTATTCTTCCTCAAGTTATAGACTTCTTGTATTTTCTTCTTGTATTGGACTCTGGAGTATGGGAGTATTGTGTATCTTCTTTAGCTTGTGACTTATGACATTCCAAGTTTTGGGAGAGTTATAAATCCTGTTCGGAAGTGATTATTGTATATGTCGAGTGGCAGTGCATTTCCTTGTTTAAAATTTACTTTTAGTTGATAGTTTATGTTTTTTCCTTATTCCGCAAATGTTAGGCTTACCTAGTCGTAGGGTGCCATCACGATAGGTTCACAGAGGGAGAACTAGGGTCATGACATTTACTCAACAAATACATAAATTACACAATTAAAATCACATAACTCTTCACAAGGCTCAACATATAACCAATACATTTAGGAAGATTATACACTATGAGACTTTACACAAGTAATACTACTCAGCGAACCAATCGAGAATATACCTTGAAAGTACCAATAACCAGTGTCACACCTCCTTTTTCCGCACCCGCGGGGCGTAGGGGAGTTTTTCCAATTAAAGGACAATCGAAACGGGGATGGTTTATTAATTTCAGAGTCGCCACTTGGGAGATTTAGGGTGTCCCAAGTCACCAATTTTAATCCCGAATCGAGGAAAATAATGACTTTATATTACAGTCTGCGTACCAAAAATCCGGATAAGGAATTCTGTTAACCCGGGAGAAGGTGTTAGGCATTCCCGAGTTCCGTGGTTCTAGCACGGTCGCTTAACTATCATATTCAGCTTGATTATCTGATTTTATACAAGTGTGAACTTATGTGCAAAATTTAACTTTTAACCGCTTTTATCATTTTACTGTTTTTATCAGGAATTGCAACGTTGTGAAAATGTATCTCGAACCGCGTTACAATCAATGTACCCGTGGTCGTCGACACACTTTGACTTCGTTGAGATTGGGATTTGGGTCACATCAATGCGCACCCGAGTTTAAGGAAATTTAATTATTAAAGCCGCACCTAAAGCGACTAGCGTATTTATTTTGGGTAAGACCGTGGAATTTTACTAAAACGGTCCATCCCGAAATCCAAATAATTTTTAAAGCAAATATTTACTGAGGGCCCCGCAATTTGTATTTTTATTTGGCGAGGCTCATCTCGTTCTTTATTTTTAATGAATTTGCAACGTCCTCGAACCACGTCACAATCAATGTACCCGTGATTAGAAACACATTTTGACTCCGTTGAGAATTGGATTTGGGTCACATAAATGCGCACCCGAGTTTAAGAAGGTAAGATTTATTAAGGCGCGTCCTGAAGAGTCTAACATATTGTTATTTTAGGAGGGTTGTGAGATTTGCTAAACAACCCGTCCTGGAACCTAAATGCTTCGATAATATACATTTAAACAAGGGTCCCGCATCTGCACGTTTTGTTTATTTTCATCGAGGCTTATCTCGTTCTTATTTTAAAAGGATATCCTAGAGCAACTACGTTTCTTATCGCGTTTGTCCTTATCAATTGAAAACACTAGATAGTCCTAATTAATTACATGCTTGCAAGTTGTTTGTAACAACATTCAGAAATGCCTAAAATCAGAAACGAGGCTGTCCGAACAAATAATCACGGGCCCAAATCCAGCCCAAGCGTGATTGGCCACACCTGGGCCACTGCTTGTTCGAAGCAGGCCGGCTTGGCCTGTTTTGGCCTGAACTCGACCTTTGTGAGGTTGAGGCCCTGAATTTGTGTTCCGGATCTTAAAACATGGTTTTAAGAGTCATATATAGCAATTTATTGGAAAGGAAAGAACTTAGTTAGTGTACGAATTTCATGCTTGGCATACAGTACAGGCGAAACCATTTGTCACTATTTTTATTTTCTTTTGGAGCGATTGTCCGTGAGGCAAAAATCACGTGCTTACAGCTGCCCCTCTTTGCACGAAGACACGAAGGGTTTTCGCGCAAAGATAAGCGAGCGATTTTTGCCCGTCCGAATACTCCGTGTGAAGCATTTTTGAAAAAGGTTTGACCGAACCTTTGCTTCAGAGGTTTCATACATATCCTGGGCTGAAACAGGAATCAGATCAATGTAGTTCGGGAAATTTTGGTAGCTGGGACTACCGTGTGACTGTATTGCTTGCTGCTGTGGTGCGCTGTTGCATGCTGCTGTAGGATGCTACTGCTCAACCGATCTCCCTGTTACATTGCTCTAAAAGGAAAAACAAGAAGTTAAGCTAGAGTATGAGATCTCATCTATCTCCCACTTGTTCTTGTTGTCTCGCTTTCTTGTCGGCTAACGCTTTCCTCTGACGCCTTTATTTTGTGAACTTTGGAGATGATGCTGGTCCATCGCCTTTCTGAATGCCAGTTTTCATCACTTTGTTTGATTTGCTGGGAACATGGCTTTCTTCTTTAAATCTTCCACTGGTTTCTTCAGTGGTATGTCTCTTCATCAGTATTGTCATACTGGGCATGCTACAATGTTTCCGAACTGCTTCTTCTGAGACGCGTTCCTTTTTCCTTTTGAATGTGCGCTTGCTTTGGCAGACTTCTGCTTCTTGGCGCTGGGGATTTTATTGTTTTTCCTGCTTGGGGCTCTCTGTTGTAACCTTCCGCCTTCAGGTGGGGCTACTGATTCCAAACTCTAGAGCTAAAGTATTCCCGCATTATACTGGTGGGCGACCTAGAACTTAAATGTATTCCCGCATTATACTGGTGGGCGACCTAGAACTTAAATGTATTCCCGCATTATACTGGTGGGCAACCTAGAACTTAAAATGTATTCCCGCATTATACTGGTGGGCGACCTAGAACTTAAAAGTATTCCCGCATTATACTGGTGGGCGACCTAGAACTTAAAATGTATTCCCGCATTATACTGGTGGGCGACCTAGAACTTAAAAGTATTCCCGCATTATACTGGTGGGCGACCTAGAACTTAAAATGTTATTCCCGCATTATACTGGTGGGCGACCTAGAACTTAAAATGTATTCCCGCATTATACTGGTGGGCGACCTAGAACTTAAAATGTATTCCCGCATTATACTGGTGGGCGACCTAGAACTTAAAAGTATTCCCGCATTATACTGGTGGGCGACCTAGAACTTAAAAGTATTCCCGCATTATACTGGTGGGCGACCTAGAACTTAAAATGTATTCCCACATTATACTGGTGGGCGACCTAAAACTTAAAAGTATTCCCGCATTATACTGGTGGGCGACCCAGAACTTAAAATGTATTCCCGCATTATACTGGTGGGCAACCTAGAACTTAAAAGTATTCCCGCATTATACTGGTGGGCGACCTAGAACTTAAAAGTATTCCCGCATTATACTGGTGGGCGACCTAGAACTTAAATGTATTCCCGCATTATACTGGTGGGAGACCTAGAACTTAAAAGTATTCCCGCATTATACTGGTGGGCGACCTAGAACTTAAAAGTATTCCCGCATTATACTGATGGGCGACCTAGAACTTAAATGTATTCCCGCATTATACTGGTGGGCGACCTAGAACTTAAAAGTATTCCCGCATTATACTGGTGGGCGACCTAGAACTTAAAAGTATTCCCGCATTATACTGGTGGGCGACCTAGAACTTAAATGTATTCCCACATTATACTGGTGGGCGACCTAGAACTTAAAAGTATTCCCGCATTATACTGGTGGGCGACCTAGAACTTAAAAGTATTCCCGCATTATACTGGTGGGCGACCTAGAACTTAAAAGTATTCCCGCATTATACTGGTGGGCGACCTAGAACTTAAATGTATTCCCGCATTATACTGGTGGGCGACCTAGAACTTAAAAGTATTCCCGCATTATACTGGTGGGCGACCTAGAACTTAAATGTATTCCCGCATTATACTGGTGGGCGACCTAGAACTTAAAAGTATTCCCGCATTATACTGGTGGGCGACCTAGAACTTAAAAGTATTCCCGCATTATACTGGTGGACGACCTAGAACTTAAAAGTATTCCCGCATTATACTGGTGGGCGACCTAGAACTTAAATGTATTCCCGCATTATACTGGTGGGCGACCTAGAACTTAAAAGTATTCCCGCATTATACTGGTGGGCGACCTAGAACTTAAATGTATTCCCGCATTATACTGGTGGGCGACCTAGAACTTAAAAGTATTCCCGCATTATACTGGTGGGCGACCTAGAACTTAAAAGTATTCCCGCATTATACTGGTGGGCGACCTAGAACTTAAAAGTATTCCCGCATTATACTGGTGGGCGACCTAGAACTTAAAATGTATTCCCGCATTATACTGGTGGGCGACCTAGAACTTAAAAGTATTCCCGCATTATACTGGTGGGCGACCTAGAACTTAAAATGTATTCCCGCATTATACTGGTGGGCGACCTAGAACTTAAAATGTATTCCCGCATTATACTGGTGGGCGACCTAGAACTTAAAATGTATTCCCGCATTATACTGGTGGGCGACCTAGAACTTAAAAGTATTCCCGCATTATACTGGTGGGCGACCTAGAACTTAAAAGTATTCCCGCATTATACTGGTGGACGACCTAGAACTTAAATGTATTCAAATTGCTTCCCCGTCCTTCCGAGAAAATTTTCGACAATTGGCAAAAAAATTTCTGCCCCGGTTTTTGGTGACTTCCATGGCGGTGGATCTTGCTGCCATCATCAATCCTTTGTTTTCCTGCAGCAGACAAAAGGATTTGATTAGTTTTCATTGTGGTGGTAGAGGGTGCCTTTCCGGCGAGCGATTTTTCTCTCTTCCCCTTTTCTTGCTCTATGTCCCCATAATCGATTAACGGGTAGAGTTGCCTGCTGAGGGGTGTCTCTAGCCTGCTGGGGATTGGCTTTCAATTAATTCCCCTTTCTGCTTTCTCTTTAAGCACATGTTGTGGGAGCCTGCTTTTAACTCCTGAAACCACTCCCTTTATGAGCTCACTTCCTCCGACATTGTCGGGTATGATCACTGCATTGCCTGGGACCGGCCTTTAGGACTGTTTGTATTATCCTGCATTGGATGAATTCCCCTCCGGTTTCTGGTAGTAAGCTTTGAAAAGTCCTTTCAAGACACATTTTAGGAAAATAAATAAAGATATGGAAAAGAGAAAAACTTTCTGAACCAATATTTTGTGGGAGGAGACAATCAAAAGAACTTATCTGGAGGACACAACTGGTCCCCGTGATCATGGCGTGCACCATAGATTCCGACCCAGTCTATTTGTATCAATTGATTTGCCCGATGGTTTGACTTGCTGGGGATGATAAATGAGTGTTCATTTCGTTTCGAATGTGGTAGCTTTGCTGATCTGTCTTGTCGCCTCATAGTGCCCTTCGAGTGGTTTTCACTAATGAGACTCTCTCTTTTCTCTCATCTCCCGGCGCCTTATGGTGCCTGTGAAGGTTTTCACCAATAAGACTCTCTCATTTCATATCCCTCATCTTACATCGCCTCTCGGTGCCTGTGAAGGTTTTCACCGATAAGACTCTCTCATTTTATTTCTTTCGAGGATCCGGGGTGTTGTAGATACGACCCTCTCTTCCGGGGATTCTTTTGACTATCAACTCATTCCCAGTCTTACGATCCTCTTCTTTGCTGGGGATCAGTGTATTATTCTTGGCCTTATTTGCCGGATTTGGCATCTCTCGAACATTGATCGGGAGGTCTTTTGGATGTTGATGTTGGTTTTGGTGTGGGATTGAAGAAAGGCTACAAAAATGAAAACAATTTGAAGGGTGATGTGCTACAACTTTTGGAATCAAACCTTTGTTGGAACTTAAAACATAACCTCTGCCCCAGTTTTCTTGCTTGGGGAATTTATTTTTTTATGCTTATGTTGAGCTATGTGCGTTACGCACATTGTGCCTATTATGCACACTATGTACATTATGCATCCTATATTTGCTATGATGCATACTATGACCGAGCCGTGAGGCGCCTACGTATCCTCTTTGAGGAATCAGGTCAAACGTAGTTCCCACAGTTTTGTATTTCTTATGATTTTATCTTCTTCTTTTTTTTTCTTTTCCTTCTTTTCATTTTTTTTTCATTTTTTTTCATGTCTTTCCCATTATTGATTCCAAAAGAGGGGTATGAAAGAATAACTTAAGGCTCAAAGGGGGAAGCAAGGGTTAAACAGTGTTTGGGTAGAAGAAAGAATTGCCTCCGTCATCTCATTATCCAATAAATGCTAAATACAAACAAACAAACCTAATAATTGCCATAATTAAAGAAATTACGCATAATATCTCTTGACTGCCTCTGAATTGATAGCCATGTCGACACATCTACCTTCGACATCTGTCAAACACAAAGCACCGTTGGACAATACTCTGGTCACGATATAAGGCCCTTGCCAATTTGGGGCGAATTTGCCTTTTGCCTCGACCTGATGTGGGAGGATCTTCTTCAATACTTGCTGCGCTACTTCAAACTTCCTGGGGCGCACCTTCTTATTATACGCTCTTGCCATTCTCTTCTGGTATAGCTGACCATGGCACACTGCTGCCAATCTTTTCTCATCTATCAGGCTCAACTGTTCCAATCGAGCTTTGACCCATTCATCGTCATCAATTCCGGCTTCAGCGACAATTCGGAGGGACGGAATTTCGACCTCCGCTGGTATCACGGCCTCAGTTCCATACACCAACAAATAAGGAGTTGTGCCTATGGAAGTCCGGACGGTAGTGCGGTAACCCAACAAGGCAAAGGGTAATTTCTCGTGCCATTGTCTGGACCCTTCCACCATTTTTCGCAGTATCTTCTTGATATTCTTATTGGCTGCTTCGACTGCTCCATTTGCCTTAGGACGATATGGGGTGGAATTGCGGTGTGTAATCTTGAATTGTTGGCATACTTCTCTCATCAAGCTGCTATTAAGATTCGCACCGTTATCCGTGATGATTACTTTTGGGATCCCAAATCTGCAGATGATATGGGAGTGAACAAAGTCCACCACTGCCTTCTTGGTTACTGATTTGAAGGTTTTAGCCTCAACCCATTTGGTGAAGTAATCAATGGTCACTAGAATGAACCTATGACCGTTGGATGCTGCCGGCTCGATGGGCCCAATAACGTCCATGCCCCATGCCACAAACGGCCAGGGTGCTGACATCGTATGTAACTCTGTTGGTGGAGAATGAATCAAATCTCCATGTATCTGACACTGATGGCATTTCCTCACAAAAGTGATGCAGTCGTGTTCCATGGTTAGCCAATAACACCCTGTTCGAAGGATTTTTCTTGCCAATACATATCCGCTCATGTGTGGCCCACAAACTCCAGCGTGTACTTCTGCCATAACCGTTGTTGCCTGCCTGGCATCTATGCATCTCAACAATCCCAGATCCGGGGTTCTTTTGTACAATATTCCCCCACTGAGGAAGAAACCATTCGACAAACGCCGAAGGGCTCTTTTTTGGTCTCCAGAGGCATGTTCTGGATATATCCCCATCCTGAGGTATTCCTTGATATCATGAAACCAGGGTTCGCCATCTGCTTCTTCTTCTATGGCATTGCAGTAGGCGTGCTGATCACGGACCTGGATGTGTAGAGGATCAACATACATTTTGTCAGGGTGGTGCAGCATTGATGCTAAGGTGGCTAAGGCATCCGCAACCTCATTGTGAACTCTCGGGATGTGTTTGAACTTCACCGATCGAAATTGCTTGCTCAGATCATGCAAGCATTGGCGGTATGGTATGAGCTTTAGATCTCGTGTTTCCCATTCACCCTGAATTTGATGTACCAAGAGGTCCGAGTCTCCCAAGACCAAGACGTCTTGGACATCCATGTCAGCAGCCAAGCGCAGACCCAGGATGCAAGCCTCATATTCGGCCATATTGTTGGTGCAATAGAAGCGTAGTTGAGCCGTAACAGGATAATGCCGTCCTGTTTCAGAAATGAGTACTGCTCCTATTCCAACCCCTTTTGCATTTGCAGCTCCATCGAAGAAAAGCTTCCAACCTGGTTCCTCGGGTAATTCCAACTCATTCGTATGCATCACCTCTTCGTCAGGAAAATACGTTCTTAAGGGCTCGTATTTTTCATCAACGGGATTCTCGGCCAAATGGTCTGCCAGCGCCTGGGCTTTCATGGCCGTCCTCGTCACATAGATGATATCAAACTCTGTGAGCAGAATTTGCCATTTTGCCAACCTTCCCGTGGGCATAGGTTTCTGAAAGATATACTTCAATGGGTCCAAGCGGGATATGAGATAAGTAGTATATGAAGACAGGTAGTGCTTCAACTTCTGAGCTACCCAAGTTAGGGCGCATCACGTTTTCTCGAGTTGAGTGTACTCGACCTCATGCACTGTGAATTTCTTGCTAAGATAGTAGATGGCCTGCTCCTTCCTTCCTGTGTCATCATGTTGCCCTAGTACACAACCAAATGAATTTTCCAAGACCGTCAGGTAAAGGATTAGGGGTTTCCCGGGCTTAGGTGGGACCAATACGGGTGGATTAGACAGATACCCTTTGATTTGGTCGAAAGCTTCCTGACACTCTGCTGTCCAACCTATCGCAGCATCCTTTCTCAGCAAACGAAATATGGGCTCGCAAGTTGCTGTGAGTTGAGCGATGAACCTGCTGATGTAATTGAGTCTGCCCAGCAAACTCATTACCTCTGTTTTGTTCCTTGGCGGTGGCAAATCTCGGATGGATTCAATTTTGGATGGGTCTAACTCAATCCCCCGTCGACTGACGATGAATCCTAGCAACTTTCCTGATGGAACCCCGAATGCGCATTTGGCCGGGTTAAGCTTGATATCATACCTTCGGAGTCTTTGGAAAAATCTCCTTAGGTCTGCTACATGGTCCTCCCGACGCCAAGATTTGATGATCACATCATCGACGTACACCTCAATTTCCTTGTGTATCATGTCATGAAACACGGCAGTCATTGCCCGCATGTACGTTGCCCCGACGTTCTTTAATCCGAATGGCATTACCCGATAGCAGTAGGTTCCCCATGGCGTGATAAACGCTGTCTTCTCAGCATCCTCCTCGTCCATTAGGATCTGATGATAACCCGCATAGCAATCCACAAAGGATCCGATCTCGCGCCCTGCACAATTGTCGATCAAGATATGAATGTTGGGTAGAGGAAAATTGTCCTTGGGACTTGCTTTGTTGAGGTTGCGGTAGTCAACGCACACCCTGATTTTTCCATCCTTCTTTGGGACTGGTACCACATTGGCCAACCATTCGGGATATCGAGTGACCCGAATGACCTTCGCTTGTAACTGCTTAATCACTTCTTCCTTGATCTTTACACTCATTTCTGTTTTAAATTTCCTTAGTTTTTGCTTGACCGGAGGGTATGCCGGGTCAGTGGGTAATTTGTGAACCACTAAATTGGTGCTTAATCCAGGCATATCATCATATAACCAGGCAAAAACATCTTTGAATTCCCTGAGAGTCTTGATCAATTCTGCTCTGACATTCGGCTCAATGTGGATGCTAATTTTGGTCTCTTGGACGTTATCAGTGTCTCCTAGGTTCACAGCCTCGGTGTCATTTAGGTTAGGCTTGGGTTTCTCTTCAAATTGGCACAGCTCTCTGTTTATTTCTTCGAAGGCTTCACCTTCGTCACATTCAGATTCATCGTCACAAACGACCTTTTGCATCATTGAGTCGGTTTCAGATTGATTTATTAGACTAGGTCGAAGATCCGCTGTGCATGCCATGTCATTAGAACCAGTAAAAAGAGAACTGTTTAGAAAGAAAAAGAACAAAACAAAAAATTAAAATGGGACAAAAGAAAAGAACTTTATTAAATTTGCGGGATAAAAGGGTTCACACTTTTACAAAACGAAAGTAAAATTTGGATTACACCCTTGAATAATCCGATCAAACAAACAAACAAACAAAACATTAATCAAAGCCTACTACCAAGACTCCCCTCGGACAGGAAGAGGAGTAACCGTCCAATTGTTGGTCTTTGCCTCAGGCCCCACGAATTGTATCTCTGCTCTGCTGGAACCTTCTCCAGCTTCCACCATACTGACATCCGCGAATAGTCTCTCAAAACTCTGATTCAG
The DNA here is from genome assembly GCF_000715075.1 of Nicotiana tabacum. Lineage (NCBI taxonomy): Eukaryota > Viridiplantae > Streptophyta > Magnoliopsida > Solanales > Solanaceae > Nicotiana > Nicotiana tabacum. Next base: position 2,841,311 of record NC_134088.1, read on the forward strand.
GTCTTCACTTATGCCGATCAAAGGTCCTCGAATCTTTGGGATCGCTGACCCCTTGGCACTGGCTTTAACAAAAGACCTTGAGAGGCGTGGCACTGGTTTAGGCAGAGACCAGACCCTCTTCTTCATTTTTCGCGCTTGCTTCCTGTCTGCTGCGGTTGGTTTGAACCCCAACCCGAAAGTTTCTAGATTCTTAGGAAGGGAGATAGGTTGGACTATCCCTTGGAGTTCAACTCCCAGGCCTTTTCCCGGCACAAATCCATTACCCATCATTTCTGATACCATCATGACTGTTGCCGCAACTACCCTAGGGTGCGGGATGATTTCTCCTTCAGAAATTTTGTTGGCCGACCCTGTATCGAGAATCTGGTAGACCCAAGGACCTTTGTCATCAGTGGTCTCTATGAAAGGCACAATGGTTCCGCCCATGGTGCATGTTGTATCCTCGCCGTGCAACACGACCTCTTGTCTTTCCCACTCGAACTTCACTGTCTGATGTAGGGTGGAAGGCACCGCTTTAGCTGCATGAATCCAGGGTCGTCCTAACAGCAAGTTGTAAGATACCGTGGCGTCCAATACCTGGAATTCCATGGTAACCAGGACCGGACCAATGGTCAGTTCAAGTACAACATCCCCCACAGTGGCTGTTCCGTTTCCGTCAAACCCCCGGACACAGATGCTATTCTCCCGGATTCTTCCACGGTCAATCTTTAACTGGTCCAGGGTGGGTAATGGACAAATATTGGCGCTTGAGCCGTTATCCACCAATACTCGGGTTACCACCGAGTCTTCACATTTGACAGCTAGGTATAGAGCTTTATTGTGCTCCGTTCCTTCCACCGGCAGGTCATCATCTGAGAATGTCACTCTGTTCACCTCGAAAATCTTGCTGGCAATGGTTTCCAGGTGGTTTACAGAAATCTCACTGGGTACATGAGCCTCGTTCAATATCTTCAACAGGGCCCGATGATGATCCTCAGAATGGAGGAGTAATGACAATAGTGAGATCTGGGCCGGTGTTTTCCTCAGTTGCTCAACCACAGAATAGTCTTGTACCTTCATCTTCCTCAGGAATTCTTCAGCCTCTTCTTCTGACACTGGCTTTTTGGTTGCCACTGGGTTGGTTTTTCTTAACTCCACCGGAGCAAAACATCGACCTGATCGAGTCAGCCCTTGCGCTTCACAACTGACTTCTTCCACCTGTTTTCCTTGGTACGTCACCACTGCCTTTTCATATTTCCAGGGCACAGCCCTGCTGTCAATCATCGGCAGTTGGACCACCGGCTTTATGGTCACCCGTTCTCTACATACCCCTTTCAACATGACTGCCGGTGTGGGCAGGATCCCTGGTATTACCAACTTGCTTGGCTCGGGTTTGCTTGCTATGACGGACGGGCTCTTCCCCAATATTACTACCGGCTTGACGCCTTCTCCCTGCAACCGTACACTCGTTCCTCCACTGGTTAAGACTTCTTTCGGGGCGGCTTGGATCATCATCACTGTTTGTGAGGGTTTTCTTAATTCTCCTCCCTCACACACCAACTCAATCATGTGAGCTTCGTGGTGCGCTGGCAGTGGGTTTTGGTTGATGTTAGGGGCCTCCGGTGTCTGGACCTCGATCTTATTGGTGTCAATAAGATCCTGTATGGCATGCCTTAACTTCCAACACTTCTCGGTATCATGCCCGAGCATCCCTGAACAGTATTCACAACTGATTGAACGATCCAAATTCTGAGGCGGGGGATTTGGTTCCCGAGTATGGACAGGACTAACCAAACCCAATTGCCGCAGCTTATGGAACACAGCGGTGTAGGTTTCTCCCAGTTCGGTGAAGGTTCTTTGCTTCCGCAACCTGTCATTCCTAGCATCTGGATTTCCCCGGAAACCTGCCCCTGAAGGGTTTCTATATGCCCTTGGTGGAGGGTAGGTGCTTTGTGGCGGTGCATATATGTTCTGGGGAGCCGGTGCGCGCCATTGTGGGCGAACCGGAGGCTGAGTGTATACCTGGGCTTGGTGTACGGAACAATGCGGTTCTCGAGGTGGATAGAAATTTTGTGGTGGGTTGTATGGGTAGTTTGACCTGTGGGGCCTGGGTTGGTTGTAGTGCGGCCTGCCAGCCCTGGACCAACTGCCTGCCTCGATCGTGGCAACCTCTTCTTTCTTTCTTCTTAGCGCACCTCCCGTGCCGCTTTGAATAGCCTGGGTTGTGGCCTTAAGTGCCGAATAGTTTAAGATCTTGTCCGACCTCAAACCTTCTTCTATCATGACCCCTATTTTGACCACCTCGTTGAAAGATTTTCCAACCGTTGTCACCAAGTGACCAAAGTAGGTTGGATCCAATGTCTGCAAAAATAGTCTACCATCTCTCCCTCTCTCATGGGAGGATCGACCCTAGCTGCTTGTTCTCTCCAGCGGAACCCGAACTCGCGAAAACTTTCCCCGGGTTTCTTCCCAGTTCGCAATAACGTGAGACGGTCAGGGATTATCTCCAGATTGTATTGGAAATGACCTGCAAAAGCCTGTGCTAGATCATCCCACGTGTACCACCTGCTGAAATCCTGCCTGGTATACCATTCCAGTGCAGATCCGCTCAGACTTTGGCCGAAATAAGCTATCAAAAGCTCATCCTTGCCTCCTGCCCCTCTCATTTTGCTACAGAATCCCCGCAAATGTGCCATGGGATCACCGTGCCCTTCATATAAATCAAACTTGGGCATCTTAAACCCAGCCGGGAGTTGGACATCTGGGAAAGGGCACAGATCTTTGTATGCCACGCTGACTTGATTGCCCAGCCCGTGCAAGTTCCTGAAGGATTGCTCCAGGCTTTTAAACTTTCTCAACACTTCATCCTGTTCAGGGGCCTTAACCGGCTTCTCAACCTCTGCCGGTACTTCCAAATGGGGATTGTAAGCCTGTGGTTCGGGTGCATGGAATGTAGGCTCAGGGGGATAGTATTGGGTGTCGTGAGCCTGAAACAATGGCTCACTAGTCGTTCGCTGCAAAGGGGCTGATGTAGGTCCCACAAAAATGGGAATGTTGGGTGTTGGGAGAGGTTGATGGGGTGGTGGAGCTTGGGAATCGTGAGGGCTTCTTTCTTGATGATAGAGGGGATTTGGGCGGCTTGTGGAAGGGCCAGAGTGAGGGTATTCCGGCATGTGTCCCAGTGTCTCAGGGCTCTTTTGCGTTTTGGCTAGGGCTAGCTGCATTGCATGCATCTCTAGTCCCATCCTTTCAATCTTTTCCATTGCTTCTTTTAGCAATTGGCTCATCGGCCTTTCTTCCTCATTGCTATTCTCCGAAGTAGTCATGCTTGATGCTATCGGTCCTTTGGATCTGGTTTGGTATGAATGTGTTGCCAGAATTCTTTAACAACTAACTGTCTGGTATCAGACAACAACAAACTTTGTTAGTGTTAGAGCTTGACAGATTTGATCATAACACATAGAGGATGCAATGCACCTAGGCAGTTAACCGTTTCTACATGCCTTGCTTCAAACAACATGCGTCATCCCGGTTTGCTCATTCGTCTCTTTAAAGTATTTTGCGAAACCCTGCGTTTTATTTTATTTACATTTTCTTTTCTTTATTTATTAAAAGCGGTCAAATCTTATGGGGATTGCCTACGTATCACGTCCCCGCGTGAATCAGACCAGGCGTAGTTCTGCCTTAAAGTAAAGAAACGCACAATTCTTGTGAAATCATTAAATTCATTCTCAAAATTTTGCTATTACAAATTACTTCAAGCAAGGAATAGCAATAGTACAGATTCCACAGTTCTTAACCCGTTTTGACTAAAAGAAAGGAAAACAACATATGGAAAAGCGACAAAGCCAAATAAACAGGACTCAACCAAAGATTAATTTTCCAACTTAGGGACCCGCTAGGCATCATTCGGCCTTTCCGCGGCCCTAGGTGTGAGGTCCCTCTGCAGGTTTTTCAGCTCATTCATGATTCGGTGGACGCAACCCATGATGGAAACAAGGAGGGTCTTTCGAGGCTTTTGCTCGCATGCCAGGCATCTCATGTAGATGTAATGCCCGATCTCGTCGATCTTTCCCCGAATGTTGTCCCTTTCTGCGAACAACTGCCTTATCTGTCGGTTCTTCAATCCTAGTGTTTGTGCATTGCTGGCAAGCTGGTCCTGGAACATCTCCATCTGCCTTTCCATTCTGGTCATTGCCTCGTAACATTGCCTTCTGTCGGCTTGGGCATCTCGTGTTTGCTTGAAGATCCTCTCTTGAAGAGAGGCATTCGTTTCCCTTAATGTCCCGATGCTCAGTTCATAATCCCTTATGACTCGTTGCAGGCGCTGCCTCCGAGCTATCGCACCCTTTGCCCACTTGGTCCGCAATCTTGTTGTGCTGGCCTTGGCTCTTTCCAAATCTTCCTGACATTCCGCAACCTGATCCTTTAACCCTGCTATCAATCTTTTATCTGCTCGGCTTCTCAGCTGGCTATTAGCCTCCTTTTTCATTCTCCGGATCTGAGCTTTGAGGATTTTGCCTTCTCTGATTAATCTGTTCTTTTCTCCCTTGTGGGCAGCAGACTGTAATTGGCACTCAAACCTCATATCCTGAACTTGTTGCTTCAGTTTGCCTGCTTCGGCAAGATATTCCCGCTCTTTGGCCAACCAGCCCCACTGCTCTTGTGAAGATTTGGCAAATTCTTGCAGGTGAGGTCTTTTGGTCGGTCTTCCAGATGATGTCTCCCCTTTGTACCAGGCCTGATACCCGGGCGAAACTTCCCCCTTTGCCCGATTCATTATACAAGTATTTGCTTTTAAGTATTGACATTGGCTCCAAATTTGACGCACCCTTGCTTCGGGAAACTGGCCGTCGGGACTGATCTCGATCACCTGGGTGCTTAGATCCTCATCTTTCGGCACTATCTGATACCTTCCCAGTTGCCTTAAAACCCGATGCGGCGCGTATGGTTGAATGCTCTTGAGTCCCATTAAGAGAAAATGGGGTCTGGCTGCTGGCATGTATATGACTTCGTCGATCGATAACCATCCTAGCGCCCACTGTATTTGACTGGAGTTGAGGGTACGGAAATATGAGGTCCATGCTACGACTCCTTCTAGTAGGTATGTCTTATTAACTCTGGTATAGAATTCCTCTATGCAGGTTTTTCCAGCGGATCCATGGCTCAGAAACTGGGCTCGGTGACATAGGTGCTCGGTCATCCACATTTGCAAGAACAAATTGCAACCCTCGAAAAAGCTTCCTCCGGCTTTGCAAGATGTGAGAGCCCGGAACATATCAGACACTATCATGGGCGCCAACGTACTATCACTCTGTGTGAGCAACGTACTGACGACCCCTGCTATCTTTATGTCAATATTCCCGTCTTTTCTTGGGAATACTAGCAGTCCTAAGAAAGTTATCATGAAAGCAATCCATCTATGTTCTTCCCACTTTTGGCGATTACCTTTGCTGCACAACTGGTTTTCTGGCTTGTCGAATCCTCCTATGTGACCATATCTTTGATATATGAAACTCATGCTGCAAAAACCTTTTGCCAAGTCAGGGTTATGAATTGTTCTGACTATCTTTAGGGAGTCCAGAAACCGATGTATTGCTACAGCTCTTGGAGCAATCAGATATTTGTGCCTCAAAGGAGTCTCAGCGCTGCCGATATACCCTGCTATTTCTTCTAAAGTTGGGGTAAGTTCAAAATCTGAGAAACGGAAGACATTGTGCGCAGGATCCCAGTGGGGAACTAGTGCCCTTATGATATCTCCTCGTGGCCTGATATCCAACAAACTCGTGAGGCCTTTCAGATACTTCTTGATTTCGTCATGCCCTTCTTTGCCTAAATCATTCCACCAGAGCCGCAATTGGAGGGGGATTTTACTCATGATTGAAAAGGGTTCATTCGGAGTCGTGCTCATTCTGCACATTTATTAATAAGATTTTAACAAACGACACTTATCCTGATAAAACAAAAAAATATATGCGATGTTTTTGAATTTTGAATTCTCGTATATATATAAAAAAAACTTTCTGAAGAAGTCAATAACGGAAAATATTTTTTGATTTTTGTTTCGAAAACTGGGAGCCTAAAAGAACTCTCTAGACCCTTGGCAAGACAAATACTTTTGCACAAATAAAGATATATATACATTTTTTTTGAAGTAAAGAAAGACTTTTTGAATTTCCATATATATATACATATATATATTTGCAACAAATAATAGAAGTAAAGGCAAAATAAGACTCCCTTTTTTTTCGAATTTTCATAAAACCATTTTAAAAATAAGATTCCCCCCCTTTTTTTTTTAATTTTTTAATTTTTATTTTTATTTTTATGGCAAAACAAACTATATATTTCTATTTATATTTTATTTTATTTTATTTTTTAAAAAAAACAAAACAGAACAATGATTTTTTCAAAATTTTGGCAGGGTTTTGACAGTATTTGTTTTTTTTAAAAATAATCAATCAATTCCCTAACCGTTATTTCTTTTTTTTTCACAATTTTCTAAATATTCAAACACCGGTCAGCATGCGGGCATGAGACAAATAAATGCACGGAAAACAATAGGATGCATCAGAATGGTCTTTTTCATATCAGGTCGCTAGTCCTAGACGGACCCAACCCCTGTGTTGAGTCCCCTAAGTCATATGCAACATGATGCAAATAAGCGTTCCTATTAGGGATCCGGCATGAAGTCACGTTATTCTATGTTCAAAACCTGGGTCGGTGTTCTAGACAGTGTACCCGAGCGGACAACTCGAGCTGAGGAAGGAGATCCTTTCCGGGAACCAAAAAGCCAGCCGGCTTAGAAACTTTCCGAGCCTCTTTTATTCAGGGTATGACACTAACAGAATAGGGAGTCTCAACCAGTGAGCACATCCCCAGAGGTAAGAAGAGAAAGGTTTCGGCACAGTTTATATACAGTTCAAATAATATCAAAGCGGTAAAAGCAGCATTTAGAACATTAGGCTCAAAACATGTAATAATCAGATAATAAATAAAGCCAAATAATAACAATTACTTTAAGCTCGAATTCTTAACCCTGAACCAGTGGTTCTGGGTCATAAAATCCCCAGCAGAGTCGCCAGAGCTGTCACACCTCCTTTTTCCGCACCCGCGGGGCGTAGGGGAGTTTTTCCAATTAAAGGACAATCGAAACGGGGATGATTTATTAATTTCAGAGTCGCCACTTGGGAGATTTAGGGTGTCCCAAGTCACCAATTTTAATCCCGAATCGAGGAAAATAATGACTCTATATTACAGTCTGCGTACCAGAAATCCGGATAAGGAATTCTGTTAACCCGGGAGAAGGTGTTAGGCATTCCCGAGTTCCGTGGTTCTAGCACGGTCGCTTAACTATCATATTCGGCTTGATTATCTGATTTTATACAAGTGTGAACTTATGTGCAAAATTTAACTTTTAACCGCTTTTATCATTTTACTGTTTTTATCAGGAATTGCAACGTTGTGAAAATGTATCTCGAACCGCGTTACAATCAATGTACCTGTGGTCGTCGACACACTTTGACTCCGTTGAGATTGGGATTTGGGTCACATCAATGCGCACCCGAGTTTAAGGAAATTAAATTATTAAAGCCGCACCTAAAGCGACTAGCGTATTTATTTTGGGTAAGACCGTGGAATTTTACTAAAACGGTCCATCCCGAAATCCAAATAATTTTTAAAGCAAATATTTACTGAGGACCCCGCAATTTGTATTTTTATTTGGCGAGGCTCATCTCGTTCTTTATTTTTAATGAATTTGCAACGTCATGGACATGCATCTCGAACCACGTCACAATCAATGTACCCGTGATTAGAAACACATTTCGACTCCGTTGAGACTTGGATTTGGGTCACATAAATGCGCACCCGAGTTTAAGAAGGTAAGATTTATTAAGGCGCGTCCTGAAGAGTCTAACGTATTGTTATTTTAGGAGGGTTGTGAGATTTGCTAAACAACCCGTCCTGGAACCTAAATGCTTCGATAATATACATTTAAACAAGGGCCCCGCATCTGCACGTTTTGTTTATTTTCATCGAGGCTCATCTCGTTCTTATTTTAAAAGGATATCCTAGAGCAACTACGTTTCTTATCGCGTTTGTCCTTATCAATTGAAAACAGTAGATAGTCCTAATTAATTACATGCTTGCAAGTTGTTTGTAACAACATTCAGAAACGCCTAAAATCAGAAACGAGGCTGTCCGAACAAATAATCACGGGCCCAAATCCAGCCCAAGCATGATTGGCCAGACCTGGGCCACTGCTTGTTCGAAGCAGGCCGGCTTGGCCTGTTTTGGCCTGAACTCGACCTTTGTGAGGTTGAGGCCCTGAATTTGTGTTCCGGATCTTAAAACATGGTTTTAAGAGTCATATATAGCAATTTATTGGAAAGGAAAGAACTTAGTTAGTGTACGAATTTAATGCTTGGCATACACTACAGGATTATACTACACTTTTGAACTAAATATGAGATACAAACTACTGCCTTGGGCATACTCTCATCACCAACCTATATGCACATTCTAGCATTCAACTACCATACATTGACATTTATAGGCATGAAGACTACCTCTAGTACCCAGAACAAAAATGTAAAACTATTACACATTGCATGAATATTTAATGTAACAATCTATATCTATAAAAAAAACATTCTTCAGGTCTTTCCTTTACATTCATGCTCAAATTTCCAGCTACATCTGACAGTGTCTTAGGTGTGTACCTGGTATAGAGGAACAGAAGAATAAGGAAAGGGATAAGCTGAGTAGCACACAGCAAACAACAGCAATCAGCAGATTCACAGCAACAACACAGCAACAACACAACAACAGACAACCAGCCAATAATGATGAAGCTCAGCAAAGAGTCGAACAACAAATGAACAATCCCAGTGATGTCCACAGTCCACAGACAAACAACAATATTTTCCAGAACCAAAGAGAACCCGCAAATAGTCGAGTACCAAATCAGTGAACCCAGAAAGAGTGATGAAACAACAGCAACAACAGAGTATTCAATGCAGCAACAAGGAACTCTCGTATGTTTTCAGTCTTTTCTTTAAACTCACAAACCTTTCTTAAGACTTAAAGATTCCAGCCTCAAGACTCAAAATTCTTCCTTTTTCTGAAGACTAAAAAGTCCAGCCCCTTTTAAGTTCTCAAATGGCCTCTTTATAGGCCAAATGCATCAGTGCAGCTGAGCTGCCTGCCCTGGCGATTGGCAGTCTGCCCATACCCCTTAAAGCCCATGCCTAAGCATCTTTTGGTGCCAGCCCCTTTATTCCCCACGCCTGGTTTTTGTTTAATCAAGAGTTATGGGCATCATTTTATTATTCATTTTAAGCCCCATACTCTCATGTCTTGCTCCCCATTGGTATTAGTTTAATCCTAAATTAGTACCCTACTTGTCAGCTCATTTAAACTAATCTTTCTGTCCTTTTTAACACCCCAGAATACCCCTGCTTAACCTTGATTATTACTGCCCTGCCTATTGCAGCATCAGGGCAGTTTTGAACTGATGAAAGTTCAAATTCAAGGCTGCCTGGACTGAACCTTTCCAGTCATTTTTTACAATGCAAACAAACCATTTTAAACAATGCTGGGGCATTCAGTTAGTGGCAACGTTCAATTAGTCATGTGACATCATTAGCTCATTGATTTATTAGTTATAGAAAACTAATCAACGACATTTATCGAGTCGACTATACTAATTATAGCAGGTAATAATCAGTCGCTCATATAAACAATACGTTCGGGGACCTAAAGGGCATCAGACAATTTTGTGTTCAATTACTGGGAACCTATATAAGTTTATTCATGCGACGACTATACTAATCGGACATGCTTATCATAGGATACATTTAAATCATACACAGAACACAATCGACCAAATAAAAGGTCTTTACAGAGATGAAAGAATTTAAGAAACTATCAGAAAGTAACAAACAATCAACACAAAGCATGCTAATGACTTAATCAGCAGTTGATATAAACGAAAAGGGAAAGAAAAACTTACCGACAAAGTTTTAAATCAAAATGGACCCCAAGTCAGACTCAACTTCGAACTCTTGAGGCCGAACAAACTTTAATCAGGGTGTTCTCACATGAGAACACCTTGATTAAGGTCTATTAGACCTCAGACCCTTGTCGAGAACCGGCCGGATTCCCCAGGTGCATGTGTTCTAAGGTCTGGATTTCCAGATCTGATCTTTAGGGAGTTGTGGGTAGATTCGGACCAAACCAAGCTTGGTTTGGTCACGAGGAAGGTCAGGGGGGTGTCTGGTACGAAGATGGGGTAACTTGGCATAGGTCCGGGTTCGACTCAAATCTTCAAATGAAGATTCGAGACGAACGAAAGTGATTCGAGGCAAATGGATAGTAGATCCATGTTCAGGAGAGTGAGGGGGTCTTAGGGTGTTCAGGAGGTGGTCACCGGCGTTCGTGCCGCCGGCTTTAATGGCGAAGGAGACTAGGGCGGCTGCTAGGGTTCGGGGGGTTTCAGGTTTGGGTTTGGGGACGATGAAGGGTGGGGTTGGTATAGGGGGTGCGGGGTACGATAGGAGGCTTATATACGGGGAGGCTGATTGGATCTGAGCCGTTAGATCAGATGATCTCAACGGCTTAGATCTGATCCTGAGAAATGAGACGGGGTCGTTTGGTAGTTAAACGAGGTCGTTTGGTTTAAGTGGGGGGTTGGGTCAGACTGGTTATTGGGTCGGGTTTGAAAACGGGTCGTTGAAAGGGGTCCTGAGCCGTTGGATTGGCCTGGACGGATGGCTCAGATCGAACGCCCTTATACGGCGTCGTTTGAATTGCTGCTTGGGCAGCCGGTTTTGGACTGGACTCGAGTGTCTGTTTGGGCCTGCTTTGTTTTATTTCTTTGGGCCCAAACCGATTTTCCTTCACTCTTTTGCTTTCTTTTTTTTTTCTTTTAAACAAAAAAATGAAATAAAATGGTGAAATTAAAATCAACCACACTATAACATTTTCACATAGTTATCACAAAAAAAAATATTTAAGTAAGTTAAATCACAACCTAGACCGAACGATGCACACATATATATATTTTTTGAATTTTCTTTTACTGACACATATTTTTGTATTTTTGTTTGATAATGACTGGATGCAAAATGGACAGACCCACAAATGACCAACAACACATGTTACGGAAAGATCGAAAAATTGTACAGCGAAACCATTTGTCACTATTTTTATTTTCTTTTGGAGCGATTGTCCGTGAGGCAAAAATCACGTGCTTACAACCAGCTCAAACAAAAAATAGGAGACCATGAAGCTATGAAAGAACTAATACTTTCAACAAAGAGATACGAAGCTATCGCGATCGTATAGCATAAGGGAACTAGGGGAGGGGGACAGTCGTTCTTCTACGCGAACGCGAGCACTGGCTTGAGAACGCTAAGTCCAGGGGGAAGCAGCCTTTGCAAACGCATAGGCCTTTGGGCCACTGTCATTCGCGATCGTGGCAGGCCCTTCGTGAACGCGAAGAAGGCTTGCCCAATGATTTAAAAATAGACCAGAACGGGATTTTCCCAAAAATCTCACAACTCTTTCATTAAAACTCGACCTAGGAACAATTTTGAAGGGGGAGTTCAATACCAAATCATAGGTTTATACTCTTTAGCTCATTTTCTTCCATTTCTAACATCACCCATTGAATTCCTAGCCTTAATCTTTGTTCTTTCATGGTAGAAAACTAGGGTTAGGAAGAATTGGTGTTTTTTTGCAAATTGGGGATTTAGACCTCGATTTGAGGTCGGATTTCAAAACCAATTATATATTCGGGATCGGGGTGAATGAATAAATGGATTTTGGTCCGAACCTCAGGTTTTGACCAAGCAGGCCCGGGGTCAATTTTTGACTTTTTGGGGGAAAGTTTGAGAAATCTAAATTCATGCTTTGTAGTTGATTCCTTTAGAAATAATTGATGTTATTGAGTTAATTGTGGCTAGATACGAGTGGTTATAAGGTGTATACTAGAGGAAAAGCGGTAATTGAGTGGCCTGCAAAGCGAGGTAAGTGTCGTGGTTAACCTTGGCTTGAGGGATTAGGTATTATTTACCTATTTGCTACGTATTTGGATATTAAGTACCACGTATAGGTGATGTGACGATTACTTATGCGTTGCTTGGAGTCATAGTATGCTAGTAAGTCTTATTCATAAAATTTTATCTTTTCTTGATCATATTATCCATGCTTAGACTAGTTTATTGTTATGTTGAACATTCTTATCATATATACGGATTTTGGTATTGATTGAGTATTGACTCAAGTTCGAGATTGATATTGTAGAACCAAATATTGAAGTGAGACTTGTTGTTGATTTTTCTATCTCTCTATTAATATTGTTCGTTGTTTTGGAGAGGAAGAGTGTTAAAGCACGAAGAGTGATGGCGTGCAATGTTTTGTGAGTGAGAGTTAATGCACAAAGGGTGATGATGTGCCGTTCTTATTTTATTTACATGGTGAGGTTGACAGTAAAAGCACGAAGGGTGATGCCGTTCCGTTTCTTGTGTTTATATGGTGAGGATGAGAGCTAATGCACGAAGGGTGATGCCATGCCGTTTCAGTTATAAATTACGGTGAGTTTGAGAGTAAAAGCTCGAAGGGTGATGCCGTGCACCTGTCTTTACTGTGTTTAATACTTCCATTGGTGTAAGGCATTTTGCCTACTATTATTTCTTTACTGTTATGATTTTCCTTGCCTTGAACCCCCCTCAACATGTTTCCCCTCCCGTTATTACTTATTCAACTTCCATTAGTTGTTATTATGCCCGTATATTTGTTTAACTGCACAAGTTTATGTATGTGTCTAGTCCTAGCCTTGTCACTACTTCGTTGAGGTTAGGCTCGGCACTTACCAATGCATGAGGTCGGTTGTACAGATACTATACTGTACATTGTGCATATTTTGGTGCTGGACCGAGTTGATCCCGAGTTAGCTACTGGCTTTATCTGATCTGAGACACAAGGTAGTCCTGTTGGAGTCCGTAGGCCCTGGCATCCCCTTCCATACCTCAGACTTTACTATTTCCTTTATTTCACAGGTAGTTGTACTTTCTTTCGGACAAATACTTGTAGTAAAATTCTTAGAATATTCGTGAATTGTGACTCCAGATTCTGGGTAGTGATAGTATATAATAAAAGTTCTTATTTATTTGCTTCCGCGTTTATTTGACCTATATAGCTTGCTTACTATTAATCACTGAAACGTAAAAGGATTGGCTAGTAAATCTTTAATGCTGGCTTGCCTAGCAAGTGAAATGTTAGGCGCCATCACGGGCCTGACAGTGGGAATTCGGGGTCGTGACATTCGGATAGGCTACAGATGTTTAGAACTCAGAAAATCTGGTATTTTGCTGCAGCAAGTGTTTTGGCACGTCCTTCTTCGCGTTCGCGAAGGTACTCTCGCGAACGCAAAGAGTAAACTGGGCAGCTGAAGTTTTCTTCTTCACGAACGCGAAGGCTTGGTCATGAACGCGGAGTATTGGGGGCATTACCCTTCGCGAACACGACCAGCCTCTAGCGAAAGTGTAGGCATGGGACCTGGCGGAGGGGAAGTGACCTATACTCTTCGCGAACGCGGCACATGGCTTGCGAATGCATAAGCTGGTCGGAATATTCCTTCGCATACGTGAAGAGTATCTTGTGAACATGTAGGATAATTGAGCCACAGCTTCGCGATCACGAAAGACCTTTCGCTAACGCGAAGAAGGTCTGATTCCTGTGATTGATAACAGAACATTGACGGGATTTTTCTAAAATTTCACAAATTTTTCATTAGAACTCGACCTAGGAGCGATTTTGAAAGAAAAACTTAACACCAAATCATAAGCTTGTACTCTTTAACTCATTTTCTTCTATTTCTAACATAGCCCATTAAATTTCTAGACCTTATCTTAATTCTTTCATGGTAGAAAACTATGTATTTAGGAAGAATTGGGGATTTAGACCACAATTTTAGGTGGGATTCCAAAACAAATTGTATATGCGGGCTCGGAGGTAAATGGGTAAATGAATTTTAGTCCGAATCTCGAGTTTTAACCAAGCGGTCCTGGGGTCGATTTTTGACTTTTTGGGGTAAAGTTTGAGAAATCTAAATTTATGTATTGTAGATGATTCCTTTAGCAAAAATTGATATTGTTGAGTTGATTATGGCTAGATACGAGTTGTTTGGAGGTGGATACTAGAGGAAAACCAGTAATTGAGCATTGACTAGCTCGCGGAGTGAGGTAAGTGTCGTGTCTAACTCTGACTTGAGGAATTAGGAACCCTTGATTTATTTGCTATAGGAAATCCATGTGAGTGGTGCATAGGTGAGGTGACGAGTACCTATCCGCCGCTAGTTTATCTATTTTTCTTGTTTCCTTCCCGTTCTTCTTATATTTTCTTTTGTTGCCTTAACTGTTACATGTTTTACTGGTAATTCGATGCCTAATTGCTACTTGTTATACATTGTATCTCTTTGTTGGAAGTATTAGTTCTTTCATAGCTTCGTTGTCTCCTATTATTTGTTTGAGCTGCTTATTGGTACATTCAAGGTATATTTAGGATTGGTCTCGCTGAGTAGTATTACTGTGCAAAGTCTCATAGTGTATAATCTTTCTAAATGTTTTGGTTAGAAGTTGCGCCTCATGAAGAGTTATGTGATTTGAATTGTGTAATTTCTGTATTTGCAGAGTAAATGATATTGATATTGTAGGATCGGGTTACGCGCTGCAACAAGTGAAATAAGAGTGATATATTGAGGAGGAATAAGAGTGAAATGCTATGTACAGTGGGATCAGGTTGCACACCGCAAAAAGTGTAATAAGGGTGGATTGTGGTGAAATAAGAATGAACTATGATTGTGATATGGTGGGATCGGGTTGCACGCCGCAACAAACCTTTATGCTCATATTTTTCCTTGATTGTGTTAGTTTAATAGTTCTTAAACTATATTTAAGGATTGGTAATAGCTGAGCACTAGTGCTGTACTTCGAGAACTATATTCATTCCTTACAAGTTATTGCTCCATTTTATTATGTCTTTCTTTCTACTTTTATTACACACTATATGCAGGTTATATTGTGAATGTCCCGCTATAGCTTTGTCACTACCTCGTCGAGGTTAGGCTCGACACTTACCAATAGATGGGGTCGATTATACTGATATTGCACTCTGCCCTTCCTGTGCAGATTTTGGAGCAGGTTCGTGCTTATCAAGTGGTTGGACGTAGGATTCACTTGCTTGGAGACCCAAGGTAGTCCTGCTGGCGTCCACAGGCCATGGTGTCCCCTTCTATATCCCATACTTTGTTGTTTGCTTTATTTCGTAAATAGATGTATTTTCTTTCGGACAAATGCTTGTAGTAAAATCTTAGAATGTTGGTGTATTATGACACCAGATTCTGGTAGTAATAGTAATAGTATATAAACAAAGAGGCTATTTACTTGCTTCTGCATTTATTTCGACTTGTTTTAGCTTGTTT
This sequence comes from Nicotiana tabacum, assembly GCF_000715075.1. NCBI lineage: Eukaryota > Viridiplantae > Streptophyta > Magnoliopsida > Solanales > Solanaceae > Nicotiana > Nicotiana tabacum. The sequence goes on from NC_134088.1 coordinate 2,856,777, forward strand.
ATTGTTAATCACTGAAACGTAAAGGAAATTGGCTAATAAAACTCTAATGTTGGCTTGCCTAGCAAGTGTGATGTTAGGCTCCATCACAGTCCCGATGATGGGAATTCCAGGTCATGACAAGATGGTATCAGAGCACTACGTTGCCTAGGTCTCATTATTCATGAACAGGCTTGGTAGAGTTTGAGGGATCGGTGCGGAGACGTCTGTGCTTATACCCTAGAGGCTACAGAGTTTAGGAAATATTTCACTTCTATTCTTCTTTGTCGTGCGACTTTGTTCTCATAATACTAATTGAACTCTCTACTCTTGTTCTTTTGTTTAGGGGTAGAGGACTAGGCCTAGGCCGTTCCGGAGGCCGAGGAAGGGGCAGGGCTCAGCCTAGAGCTTGATGAGTGGGGCCAACCAAGGTTCTAGAGGAGTTCATCGTTATCCCCGTACTTCAGGATGCTTTGGTCCGTCTGGTGGGCCTCATGGAGAGTGTGGCTCAGGCCGACACATTTCCTGTAGCACCAGCCGTCTCTCAGTCCGGGGGAGGAGCACAAACTCCCGCTACCAACACTGCGGAGCAGATAGATCCTTATTTTCAGACTCCAGTAGCTCATCCCATTGGGGTAGTTCAGCCGGGTGTTGCAGCATAGACCGATAATGGATCAGCTATGCCTTCTGAGGGTCTGTGGAGATTGGATAGGTTTACAATGCTTCTCCCAGTTAATTATAGTAGTGCATCTTCAGGATCCCCATGACTATCTGGACAGTTGTCATGAAGTGTTACGGAACATGGAGTTAGTGGAGACCAATGGGGTCGACTTTGCTACATTTCATTTGTCGGGTTCCGCCAAGAAATGGTGGAGGGATTATATGTTGGCCAAACCAGCTAGGTCACCAGATCTTACTTGGCACCAATTCTCTCAGCTATTTCTTGAGAAGTATCTTCCTATCACTCAGTCTATCGAAGGCAGTTCAAGTGTATGTAGTAGGGTTCTATGACTGTCACTCAGTCGAGACTCGATTTGTGGATCTGGCCCGTCATGCTATTCTTCTACTTACTATCGAGAGTAAGACTGGGTGAGGAGTTTTATTGAGGGACTTGCTTAGCCTATCAGATTGTAGATGGCTAAGGAGACTGGGAGTAAGATTTCTTTCCAGGAGGAAGACAATATTGCCAGACGAGTCGAGATGGTTTTAGCTCAGGGGAGTGGTTAGGGGTATGACAAGAGGCCGTGTCACTCCGGTGAATTCAGTGGGGCCTCATCTGAAGGTCGAGGTACTTTTGGTAGAGGCCATCCTCCAAGTCGTTTCATTCACCACTCCAGGTATCCCATGGTTCTTCAGGTGGTCGTGGTCCCCACATGCATTACTCGGATCAGATAGCCTGCATTGTACCACCATCTCCTATTAGTGCACCTCCTATTCATAGTCATTACCATGGTCAACCGTCCTATTCGGGTGAGTCTCAGTTTTCACTAACACATTATTAGGACTTATGTTTTGAGTGTGGTAGCTATGGGCATATCAGAAGGACCTGTCCGAGATTATTGGGCATTCCCCCACAACAATAGAGTTATCATGCCATGATTCCAGCATCGGGTGCACCATCGCCCGCTCAGCCAGCTAGACGTAGGGGTCAGGGAGCCAGAGGTAGAGGTCAAGTCGCTAGAGGTAGAGGTTAGGACGTTAGAGAGGAAGGCCAGGCCACTAGAGGTCGAGGTCAGCCAACATGAGGATGTCCTAGAGACATGGTTCAGAGTAGTGGGGCCCAACCCCGATGTTATGGTTTTCCAGCCAGGACTGAGGCTAAGTCATCCGATGCTGTTATCATAGGTACTGTTTCAGTTCGCAGTAGAGATGCTTCAGTTCTATTTGATCTAGGGTCTACCTAATCCTATGTGTCATCTTACTTTGCTTCATATTTGGTTGTGCCCCATGATTCCTTGAGTGCCCGGTATATGTGTACACACATGTGGAGGATTCTATTATTGTAGATCGTGTCTATCATTTGTGTGTGATTATTATTGGGGGTCTTGAGACTAGTGTAGATCTCCTACTTCTCGATATAGTCGATTTTGATGTCATTTTGGGGATGGATTAGCGCTCAACTTATCATGCTATTTTGGACAGTCACGCCAAGACAATAACATTAGCCTTGCCGAGGTTTCCTCGATTAGAGTGGATGGGGATTTCTGGTCATTCTACCAACAAGGTTATCTCTTATATGAAGGCTCGGCATATGGTCGAAAAGGGGTGTCTAGCTTATTTGGCTTATGTCACGACCCTAAATCCGGACCCGGTCATGATGGAGCTTATCGTGAAACAAGGCTAGCCAACACAACACCCAATTCATTTAAATAGATATAATAGATCAATTTAAGTCATTAACATGATTAAATACCAAAAGAATAGTGAAATAGTACAATTTGCGTAAATAATCACAGCCCGACATCGGGGTGTCGCTAGTCATGAGCATCTATCATAAGTCTAAGAGTATGGAAAGACAAAATAGTCTACTACAATTTAGTACAAAAGAAGATAAAGATTGGAAGGAGAAGCACTGGGTTGCGAATGCCGAAAAGCTACCTAGTGATCTTCGCACGGTCTGCTAGAAGCGATCAACTCTCGCTAAGAGAGCCTGAACCACCAGAATCTGCACACAGGGTGTAGGGATTAATGTGAGTACGCCAACTTAGTGAGTAATAAAAAAAATGAAGGCTGAGCAATAAGAAAACACATAAAACACAACAAACTGCTACTAAGAGGCAGTGTAAAACCAATACAATGCAATAAAATGGTGAAATCTTATAAAAACACCTTAGTTCAGTATAAGATTCTTTAAAACATCTTTTAACAGTTAAACGAGTGAATGAAAAGCAGCGAGAAAAGATAAAAACATAAAACCAGCCCCTTGGGCAAATACTAACAGAATCTCAGCCCCTAGGGCTATCTCACAATCACTCGTATCAGCCCCTCGGCAATAACCTGGAACTAAATCAGCCCCTCGGGTAATATCACATCACAAACTGGGTACCCACGCTCACTAGGGTTGTACAGACTGCAGGAAGGGCCCCTTATGGCCCAAGCGCAATATCAAGCTATCTCGTAGCATAATTAATAGGCTCTTGGCCTCATATCAAGCCACCTTGTGGCATACAACTCGGGCTCTTGGCCACATAATCAGTACAACATTGCCGCGGTGTGCAACCCGATCCCATAATAACATCACAACACAGGCCCTCGGCCCTACTTAGTCAGAAATCTCTAAAAGCCATTCATGCACAGTAAAATATGATGCTCAGCTTAAAATATCATTTAAGATGTCAAAATAGAGTAAATATGGCTGAGTTATGAAAATAGTAGAATATAGCATGACTGAGTACAAGTATAAAGTCAAAATAGTGAGGAATAGTAGTAAAGATCCCCCAAGGGTCCAAAACAGTTGGCATGAGGCCAAAATATGGCATTCAGCCCAAAATATAATGATAACAAACAGTTTTCAAATCAAATACACAGTAAAATAGTCATTCACGACGGACTAAGTCACGATCCCCAACAGTGCACGACCCCACGCTCGTCATCTAGAGTGTGTGTCACCTCAAAATAGCGCAACGATGTGAAATCCAGGTTTTCATACCCTCAGGACAACATTTACAATCATTACTCACCTCTATCCGGTCCAAACTCTAGCCCGCAATGCCCTTGCCTCTCGAATCGGCCTCCGGATGCTCCAAATGTAACCAAAATCAGTGCAAAACTATCAAAATATGCTAAGAGAACAAAGCCCACTCGAAAGAATTCAAACTACAACACAAATGCCGAAATTGGCCAAACCCGACCCCCGGGCCCACATCTCGAAATTCAATAAAAATGACATCAATAGACCCCTTATCACTCCCCAAGTTCATTCATTTCAAAAGCACCAAAATCCAACCACAAATGACCCCTCAAATCCCAAATTCAAAGTCTCCAATTACAAGTCCTAGTTCTTCAATATTTAGGCTTAAATTCTATAAATTCCATGGTTAACTAGGTATAAATCACATTAGGATTGAGTATTATACATAAATCTTACCTCCAAGTGTTACCCCTTGATTCCCTCTTCAATCCCCTTCAAAAAGCTTCAAAATCGCCCAAAAATGGAGGAACTTAGACCCAAAATCGCAGAAATGGGTCTTTTAAACATTCTGCCCAGCACTTCAAATCCTTCTTCGCGAACGAGGTCAATGCCTCGCATTCGCGAAGCACAAACTTAATGTTGACCATAAATCCTCTTACGCGAACGCGACAACCCCTCGCGAACGCGATGCCTCAGAAACTTAAATCTTCGCGGACACGGCATCACCCTCGCAAATGCGTAGCTCAATGACCCCAACACTTCGCGAACGCGGAACCTCCCTCGCAAACGCGAAGGCCAAACCTCCAGCATCACATCCTAACCTCTTCGCGACAACAGATTTTCTGCAATCTTTTCCAACTTGAAATGATCTGTTTAACCATCGAAACTCACCCGAGGCCCTCGGGACCTCAACCAAACATGTCAACATATCCCATAACATTATTCAAACTTGTTCCAACCTTCGGAACGCTCAAAACAACATCAAAACACCAAATTTGCATCAGATTCAAGCCTAAGAATTCCAAACTCTTCCAAATTCCGCTTTCGATCAAAAAGTCTATCAAACCACGTTCGAAAGACCTAAAGTTTTGTACACACATCCCAAATAACACAACGGAATTATTGCAACTCCCTGAATTCCATTCCGACCCTTATATCAAAATCTCACCTACTAACCGAAAAACACCAAAATTCCAACTTCGCAAATGTAAGCCTAAATGTACTCCACACCTCCAAAACACATTACAATCACGCTCCTAAGTCCCAAATCACCTCTTGAAGCTATCCAAACCATCAGAACTCACATCCAAGCCCTTTATCACATAAGTCAACAATCGGTTAACTTTTTCAACCTAAGCTTACTCAGAAGAGACTAAATGTCTTAAATCTTACCAAAATCTATCCGAACCCGAGCCAACCAACCCGATAACATAAAATACAGCTGAACAAGACAATAAAAAGCATAAATGGGGGAAATGGAGCGATAACTCATGAAACGACCGGCCGGGTCGTTATATCCTCCCCTTCTTAAACATACGTTCATCCTCGAACGAGTCAAGAAACATATCTGAAGCCTCAAATAGGTGAGGATATCTGCTCCGCATCTCCCACTCAGTCTCCGAGGTAGACTCCTCCACGGGCCAACCTCTCCACTGCACTTTCACTAAAGCTATATCCTTTGACCTCAACTTTCGAACCTGACGCTCCAAAATAGCCACTAGCTCCACATCATATGTCAAATCATCATCCAACTGAACTGTGCTGAAATGTAAAACATGAGACGGATCCCCAATATACTTCCGGAGCATAGAAACATGAAATACCGGTTGCACACTCGACAAGTTGGGTGGCAAAACAAGCTCATAGGCCACCTCCCCAATCCTCCGAAGCACCTCAAAAGTCCCAATGAACCGAGGACTCAATTTACACTTCTTCCCAAATCTCATAACACCCTTCATAGGTGAAACCTTCAACAGAACCTTCTCACTAACCATGTAGGACACATCCCGAACCTTCCTATCAGTATAACTCTTTTGTCTCGACTGTGCTGTATGAAGCCTCTCCTGAATCACCTTCACCTTGTCTAAAGCATTCTGCACCAAGTCTGTACCTAATAGCCTAGCCTCACCCGGCTCAAACCAACCAATTGGAGATCTACACCGCCTCTTATGTAAAGCCTCATATGGATCCATCTGAATACTCGATTGGTAGTTGTTGTTATAAGCAAACTCTGCGAGCGGTAGAAACGGATCCCATGACCCTCCGAAATTAATGACACAAGCGCGCAACATGTCCTGCAATATCTGAATAGTGCGCTTGGACTGCCCGTCTGTCTGAGGGTGAAAAGTTGTGCTCAATTCAACCTGAGTACCCAACTCCCGCTGCACAGACCTCCAAAATTGTGAAGTAAACTATGTGCCCTATCTGAAATGATGGAAACTGGGACACCATGCAAACGAACAATCTCCTGATATAGATCTCTGCCAACCGCTCTGAAGAATAGGTAGTACACACAGAAATGAAGTGCGCGCACTTAGTCAGCCGATCCAAAATCACTCAAATAGCATCAAACTTCTTCAAAGTCCATAGGAACCCAACTACAATGTCCATGGTGATCCTCTCCCACTTCCACTCTGGGATATGCATCTGCTAAGCAAGCAACTTGGTCTTTGATGCTCATATTTCACCTGCTGACAATTGAGACACCGAGTTACAAATTTGACAATGTCCTTCTTCATTCTCCTCCACCAATAATGCGGTCTTAGATCCTAATATCTTCGAGGCACCCGGATGAATGGAATACAACGAGCTATGGGCCTCCTCCAGAATCAACTCTCAAAGCCTATCTACATTGGGTACACATATCCGGCCCTGCATCATCAACATCCCATTATCACCAATAGTCATATCTTTGGCATCATCGTGCTGAACTTTGTCCTTATGGAGAAGCAAATGAGGATCATCATACTGGCGCTCTCAGATGCGATCATATAAGTAAGACCGAGAAATCACACAAGCCAATACTCGACTGGGCTCCAAAATATCCAACCTTACGAACCGATTGGCCAAGGCCTGAACATCAACTACAAGAGGTCTCTCCCCAACTTGAACAAGTGTTGGAGGCTACGATGATCGGTAAACACCTCACAAGACACACCATACAAATAATGCCTCCAAATCTTCAATGCGTGAACAATACCAGCAAACTCCAAATCATGAACATGGTAGTTCTTCTCATAGGGCTTCAACTGACGAGAAGCATAAGCAATAACTCTACCCTCCTTCACCAATACACATCCAATACCAACTCTCGAAGCATCACAATAAATGGTATATAAACCTAAAGCTGATGGCAAAATTAACACTAGAGATGTGGTCAAGGCAGTCTTGAGCTTCTGAAAGCTCTCCTCACACTCATCCGACCTCCTGAATAGAGCACCCTTTTGAGTCAATTTGGTCAAGGGCGATGCGATAGATGAGAATCCTTGAACAAACCAGCGGTAAAACTCGCCAAATCAAGAAAACTACAAATCTATGTGGTTGAGGACGGTTTGGGCCAACTCTGAACCGCCTCTATCTTCTTCAGATCAACCTGAATACCCTCGCTGGACACCACGTGCCATAAGAAAGCCACTGAGCTGAGCCAAAACTCACACTTGGAAAACTTTGCATAAAGTTTGTCCTACCTTAATCTCTGCAACAAAACTCTCAAATGCTCTGCGTGCTCCTCCTAACTACATGAATACACCAGAATATCATCAATGAAGACTATGACAAACGAGTCGAGATAGGGCTGAAACACGCTGTTCATCAAATGCATGAATGCTGCTGGGGCATTGGTCAGTCTAAAAGACATCATCAAAACTCATAATAATCGTATCAGGTCCTAAAAGCTGTCTTAAGAATATCCGAGTCCCTGATCTTCAACTGTTTATTACCTGAATGGAGATCAATCTTGGAGAACACTCTCGCTCCCTAAAACTGGTCAAACAAATCATCGATATGAGGTAAAGGATACTTGTTCTTCATTGTTACTTTGTTCAACTGTCAGTAGTCAATACACATCATGATCGTGCCATCCTTCTTCTTCACAAATAGAATCGGCGCACCCCAAAGTGACACACTAGGCCGAATGAACCCCTTTATCATGGAGTTCCTAAAGCTGCTCTTTCAACTCCTTCAACTCTACTGGTGCAATATGATACGGTGGAATAGTAATAGGCTGAGTGCCCAGAACCAGGTCAATACCAAAATCAATATCCCTGTCTGGTGGCATGTCGGGCAGGTCTACAGGAAACAAATTAGGAAACTCCCTCACAACAGGAATAGAATCAATACTAGGAGTCTCTGCACTGACATCCCTTACAAAGGCTAGATATAAAAGACAACCCTTCCCAACCATACACTGGGCCTTCAAGAAAGAAATTACCCTACTGGGAACATAATCAGTCGAACCTCGCCACTCAATCCGTGGCACACCCGGGATAGCCAATGTCACTATCTTAGCATGACAGTCCAAAATAGTGCGACACGGAGATAGCCAATCCATGCCTAATATAACGTCGAAGTCTACCATATATAACAACAAAAAATCCACTCGGGTCTCTAGACCCCCAATAGTCACCACACATGACTGGTACACACGGTCCACAACAACAGTATCGCCCACCAGAGTAGATACACGAACAAATAAAACAAGAGACTCACGGGGCATATCCAAAAACGAGCAAAGTATGATGACACATAAGAATAAGTGGAACCAGGATCAAATAATACAGAAGCATCTCTGTGACAGACTGAGACAACACCTATGATCACGGTGTCTACAACAATAGCATCAGGCCTAGCTGGAAGTGCATAGAAACGGGCTTGACCGCCACTTGATCGACCTCTCCCTCTAGGGTGACCCATAGCTGACTGACCCACACCCCTAGATGGCTGGCTGGGTGATGGTGAAGTAACTTGCGCTAAAGCCGATGGGTTACTCCTCTGCTGAGATGAACCCCCAAGACGACGAGGACACTGCCTCCATATATGACCCATCTCTCCATACTCATAGAAACTCATGAGTGCTGGAGACGGGTACTAAAGGCAACCCTTACCACCGGAATGTCTAGCAGATGCACCTGGCATAAATGATCCCTGAACTGACGGAGCACGGGACGAACTCTAAGCTGGAAGGGCACTGAGTGATGACTGACCCTGGTGTGAACAGTGAGAACCATGACTCGATAAAGCCCCACAATAACCTGGGCGAGCTGGCTGAGCATGCCTGATTGGACGGCCTTTGCCGTGCTGAAACTAACCTCTCGAAGGAGCACCACCATAACTACCATCTCCCCGAGGCCTCTTTGCCTCTCTCACATCTCTCTCCTGGCAACGAACTGACTCAATCTCACGACCAATGTCAACAACCTCCTCAAAAGTAGCACCAAACATCCTCTCCCTGGACTTGAGAATACGAAGCTGATATGTGAGTCAATCAATGAACCTCCTGATCATCTCTCTATCTATCGGAACCAACAAAATAGTATGGTGAGCTAATTCTGAGAACCTCATCTCATACTGCATCACAGTCAAATCTCCCTGACGCAGCCACTCGAACTGTCTGCACAACTCCTCTATGTGAGACTGTGGTACATACTTCTCTAAAAAGAGAACGGAGAACTACTGCTAGGTAAAAGGTGCTTCACCAATAGGCCTACACCTCTCATAATCCTTCCACCAAGTGAAGGCAGCTCTAGAAAACTGAAAAGTAGTGAAAGCGACCCCACTGGTCTCCAAAATACCTGATGTATGAAGAATCCTCTAACACTTGTCCAAGAAAACCTAGGCATCCTCGCCCTCTACACCATTGAAAGTCGGAGGTTGAAGTCTACCAAACCTCTCCAACCTACGTTGCTCGTCTTCTGGCATGTCATGATCTACATAGTCATGAGCAGCTGCAACCGGCTGGGCTGGATGTGCCCCTGATGTTTGAAGTCCCTACACGACCTGCTCAGGTGTGCGAGCGGCGGGTGTTTGGGTGCCTCCCCGGGCCTGAGAAGTAGCTCTGGCTGTAGTAACTGAGACCGTCTGAGCTAGGATAGTACATACTGATAGAATCTAAGCTAGGGCCTCCTGAAGACCCGAAATCACAATGGGCACAGCTGGTGCCTGAGCTGGTGCTGCTGGAGCATCCACAACTAGGACTTGATCTTGAACTAGGGCGACTGGTGGATCTGCATGTGCTGCCCTAGCTGCTGTGCGGGCTACACCCCTGCCCCTACCGCGACCTCAACCACGTCCTCGGCCTACAGTGGCCATAGCTAGTGGTACTGGTGGTTGTCCATCCTGACCGGTAGTACGTGACCTCACCATCTGTGAGAGAATAGAATAACAGAAGTTTAGTACTCGGATAAACAAATTCGCGCGACAAGAATTTCAAGAATATAAAATTTTTCCTAAAGGTTATGCAGCCTCCCGAGGATAAATACAGACATCTCCGTACTGATCCGCGAGACTCTACTAAACCTGCTCATGACTCATGAGACCTATGTAACCTAGGCTCTAATACCAATTTGTCACGACCTTAAACCCGGACCTGGTCGTGATGGCGCCTATCATGAAACAAGGCCAACCAACACATCACCCAATTCATTTAAATAGATATACTAGATCAATTTAAGTCATTAACATGATTAAATCCCAAAAGAACAATGGAATAGTACAATTTGTGGAAACAAACACAACCCGACATCGGGGTGTCACCAGTCATGAGCACCTATCATAAGTCTAAGAGTATAGAAAAGACTAAATAGTCTACTACAATTCAGTACAAAAGAAGATAAAAATGGGAAGGAGAAGCACTAGGCTACAAACGCCGAGCAACTACCTAGTGATCTCCGCACGGTCTGCTGGAAGCGATCAACCCTCGCTAGCAGGGCCCGAAGCACTTGAATCTGCACACAGGGTGCAAGGAGTAATGTGAGTACGCCAACTCAGTGAGTAATAAAAATAAATGAAGGCTGAGCGATAAGAGAGCACGTAAAAGACAACAAAATGCTACAAAGAGGCAGTGTAAAACCAATACAATGCAATAAAATAGTGAAATATTAAAAAACACTTTAGTTCAGTATAAACATGTTTAAAACATCTTTTAATAGTTAAACAAGTGAATAAAAAGCAGTTAGAAAAGATAAACACATAAAACCAGCCCCTCGGGCAAAATACCAACAGAATCAGCCCCTCGGGCTATCTCACAATCACTCGTATCATCCCCTCGGGCAATAACCTGGAACAACATCAGCCCCTTGGGATATATCACATCACAAATGGGTACTCGCGCTCACTAGGGGTGTATAGACTCCGGGAGGGTCCCCTTATGGCCCAAGCGCAATATCAAGCCATCTCATGGAATAATCAAGAGGCTCTCGGCCTCATATCAAGCCACGTTGTGGCGTACAACTCAGGCCCTCGGCCTTATAATCATATTCAGTACAACACTGCCACGGCGTGCAGCCCGATCCCATAATAACATCAGAATCCACTACTCAGTCAGAAATCTCTAAAATCCACTCGGGCACAGTAAAATATAATGCTCAACTTAAAATATCATTTAAGATGTCAAAACAGATTAAATATGGGTGAGTTATGAAAACAGTAGAATATAACATGACTGAGTACAAGTATAAAGTCAAAATAGTGAGGAATAGTAGTAAAGATCCCCTAAGGGTCCAAAACAGTTGGCACGAGGCCCAAATATGGCATTCATCCCAAAACATGATGACAACAAACATGTTTCAATCAAATATGCAATAAAACAATCATTTGGGATGGACTAAATTACGATCCCTAATAGTGCACGACCCCACACTCGTCATCTATCGTGTGCGTGACCTCAAAATAGCTCAACGATGTGAAATCCGGGGTTTTATACCCTTAAGACACCATTTACAATCATTACTCACCTCTATCCGGTCTAAACTCTAGCCGACGATGACCTTGCCTCTCGAATCGGCCTCCGAATGCTCCAAATCTAACCAAAATCAGTGCAAACCATCAAAATATGCTAAGGGAACAAAACCCACTCAAAAGAAAAAAAATTACAGCACAAATCCCGAAATTGGCCATACCCGACCCTCGGGCCCACATCTCGGAATTCAATAAAAATTACATCAATAGACCCCTTATCACTCCCCAAGTTCTTTCATATCAAAATCACCAAAATCAAACCACAAACGAGCCCTCAAATCCCAAATTCTAGGTCTCCAATTACAAGCCCTAGTTCTTCAATATTTAGGCTTAAATTCTTCAAATTCTATGATTAATTAGGTAGAAATCATGTTAGGATTGAGTATTAAGTCCATAAATCTTACCTCCAAGTGTTCCCCCCTTGATTCCCTCTTCAATCCCCTTCAAAAAGCTTCAAAATTGCACAAAAATAGAGGAACTTAGACCCAAAATCGCAGAAATGGGTCTTTTAAACATTCTGCCCAGCACTTCAAATCCTTCTTCGCGAACGCGGTCAACGCCTTGCGTTCGCGAAGCACAAACCTAATGTTGACCAAAAATCCTCTTACGCGAATGCGATAACCCCACGCGAACGCGATGCCTCAGCAACTCAAGCCTTCACGGATGCGACATCACCCCAACCCTTCGCAAACGCGAAGGTCAAACCTCCATCCTCATATCCTAACCCTTCACGAACACGACGGCCCACTCGCGAACGCGAAGGCCAAAAGTCAGCAACACTCATATCAGATTTTCTATAATCTTTTCCAACTTGAAATGATCCGTTTAACCATCCGAAACTCACCCGAGGCCCTCGAAACCTCAACTAAACATGACAACATATCCCATAATAACATTGAAACTTGTTCCAACCTTCAGAACGCTCAAAACACCAAATTTGCATCGGATTCAAGTCAACATTTGATCGCGCTCCTAAGTCCCAAATAACCTCCCGAAGCCATCCAAACCATCGAAACTCACATCCGAGCCCTTTATCACATAGGTCAACATCCGGTTGACTTTTCCAACTTAAGCTTACTCAAAAGAGACTAAGTGTCTCAAACCTTACAAAAATCTATCCGAACCCGAGCCAACTAGCCCAATAACATAAAATACAGCTGAACAAGACAATAAGGAGCAGAAATAGGGAAAAACAGAGCGGTAACTCATGAAACGAGCGGCCGGGTCGTTACAACTTATGTCCGCGATTCTAGTGCGGACGTTCCTTCCATGTATTCTGTACCAGTTGTTCGAGAGTTTCTAGAGGTTTTTGCTTCAGACCTATCGGAGATGCCACCCGATAGGGATATTGACTTCTGTATTGATTTGGTTTCGGGCACTCAAACCATTTATGACATAATGTACAAAATGAACCTCTGTCTACAAAGCCTCTAAGATTATTTGACATCAAATGGGATGGGGTATTGACTACCCACAAGTCTGTAGCAAAACTTTGACATGATGACTCATAGACTCGGCTGCACTCTAAATGAGATGGAGTCTTACCGATCCTTCGCTGAATGCTAATCTCGTCTATTATGAGGGCTCGTCAAAATAATTATCCATACTTGCAGGCATGAATGCAACGTCCCCAACAAAAGGACGTCAGTAAGAATAATGTACTGAGTATGTAAGGCAGATTGCAACATAAACATTAATTAAGGACATGAAATAAATATGGAGTAATTAAAGGACTCAACCTGTAAGTCTGGATACCTCTGTAAATCCTGAAATATTTATAGTATCATGCATATGCGTATGAATGTCACGTAATGCATAGGTTTGTACATACATGACATCATAAAGCCTCTGAGGGCATCCCATCATATCATCTCAGCCATTGTGGGCAAAATCATCATCGTATACCAGTTGATCAAGTGGTAGTACGTATATAACGCCATAACCTTTCCCATATCCCATATATATATATATATACCGCCATAATATCATCACGCTTCTGAGGGCATCCCATCATATCATCTCAGCCACTGTGGACAAATCATCAACGTATACTAGCTGATCAGGTGGTGGTGTGTATATAACGCCATAACCTTTCCCATATCCCATATACATATATATACGCGTATATAACGCCATAATATCATCACGCCTCTAAGGGCATCCCATCATATCATCTCGGCCACTGTGGGCAAATCATCAATGTATACCAGCTGATCAGGTGGTGGTGCGTATATAACGCCGTAAATTTTCCCATATCCCATATACATATATTTACATATATACGTGTATATAATGCCATCTGTTCATGGGTCAATGCACATGTATAAATGGGGGAAATGCATGAAAAATACGTAATAATTTCAATATTCCTTACGAATAAATTTTTTCAACTGCATATTATTCTGAGGGCCCTGACAGAAGATAATAATAATTCTCATGGGGAATCAAGAATATAGACAACCTTAGTATTTCTATGAATAGAGTAATTTATGGAAACTGTGCGTTTGCTCGTTTCTTCTGTATAATTTGGACCATGCCAAAAGAAAGAAGGGATGGCATTCCATGGACTTCGCAGAAATATTTGACAGTATTGACCCTTTTGGAGATGTTCTAGCAGCAAATTGCAACCCTTGAAGAATCTGAACCCCTTCTGACAACGCTCTAAGGCCCGGTACATATCTACAGTGAACATGGGGACAATGGTATATGTATGCCCCTCGATCCCGTCCATCAAAGTTTTGTATACCATGGCCAGCCTGGTGTGAGTTCTGTCCCCTTGGATCGGGAACACCAGCATGCCCAAGAAACACATAATGAACACAAAAACCCTGCGATGAATCCAACCCAAGGAGGTGATTGAGAACTCATCATAAAAAATACGGTAAAAGCTACTATGACCGTATCGTTCATAAAGGAAGTCGAAAGGTATGTAGGAGTTTTTAAGGCACTACAAGTCATCATTTTTCTTCAGCCCCATCATCTTAAAGAATCCTGTAGTGGTGCGATTTTCAGGTGCTAATAAACGAGAGCTATCCCAAGGCAACCCAGCAAATCCCCCTATTTCTTCCAGAAGAGGAGTCATTTCTATGTCCCCAAAGCGGAACACAACCCTCTCTTTGTCCTAAAACATGGTGGAAGCCTCGATCAGTATTTTGTTCGGATGAAGATCCAACAGAATAGGCAAATTTCCTAAGACTCGCTTTATATGATTTTGGTCACTTGAAGGAAGATCCCTCCACCAATCTAACAGAAGTGAAGGTATGCTACCAACCATGCCGAACCTGGGACTTCGTGCCTCATTTTTTGCAAAACAAAATATAGGTTAGGCCCTTTACCCCTCCAAGTTCTTCTATTTATACAACAATTATTAGCATATTGGCATTTATTTCTCCAAAATTAATGCACACAATCGTGGCTGCGTCCTTTGGGATTATGGAAAACCCGATAGACCTTTGGAAGAGGCTTGTTTTAAAGGGTTATTATGCGGACAACATAATAACCCGACTAGGTTTGTCCATGGAACCGTCAAACGCACCGCTGATCGACTAGTTTTACTGTAAATACGTCTTTCCGAAATTAAAAGGGTGATATATAAGAAGAGCGCAAACACTCATCAAGCGTTGTTATAGGATTGATTACGCACGAGTGGAATATGACGTTGAATATGATTTATGCAACAATAAATAGGATGTTATCAAGTATTTGCACGTTAAAATGAAAAATGCGGTATTTAAATAATTGAAAGACAGTTACGAAAAAGAAAACAAAGAGACAAGTCAATTTCAGGAAATAAAGGAAATCATAAATGCTTGAAAATAAGAAGTTAAATCCAAATAAGGGGGAGGGTGCACAGGATAAAGCATGCTTAAGAGTAATTCACAAAAACAAGTTCGTTACGGTAAGAGCCTAAAATATCCCCATCAGAGTCGCCAAGTTGTCGCTCCCCCTTTTTCCTCGCGGAGTCTGAGTTTTGACATTCATCGAGAACAACTCATTTCCTTTTGGGAATTGGGTATTTGAATTTGAAGAGTCGCCACCTAATAGATTTAATGTGCATTAAGGCACCTGAAGAAAATAACTCATATAACCGGTTTGGATTACCAGAGATTGGGTAAGGACTCGAAATAACCTTGAGGGGATGGTGTTAGGCACCCCTCGCGGTCCACAACGATGGGTCCTAGCCGAACTCAATTATGTAAATTAGTCATTTAACAAATAGGCAGTCTAAGCACACATATAAGAAAATTTGACAGATAAGCAGTCTAAGCACACATGTAAATAAGATGAGGAACGTCCTAGGTTTGTTAGCCTATAGGATCACATCTGTACAATACCCGGTAAGCCTCTCCTCAACTAGAAGGGTTACGCGTGGCATTGACGCACAGGTCATCATATCATTTACTACCCAATTACCCCCCCTTCCCCTTGGTCATAGCCTAAAGTGTTCTAGCAACCTTAAGATGTATCCTATGCGTGCACTACTCGTCCCTTTACTTATATAGTCCCGGAGGTATTTAGGACTTCTAGTTAAGGTGGATTTAGACTCTCTTACAGTAATTAAAAGGAGAAAAATCTAGACGACAAACAAAATATGTAGGACTACACCAAAGATAGAATAATTAAAAGGCTCACATTTTACCTCCACAAATAGAGCAAGTAAGTGCACGTCTCAAACAACATATTTCAGATATTTAAGAAAGGCCCTAGAAGAAGATATCTAGGTGAGCATGACAAGCAGAGAATATACAGTATTGAGTTAAGGCAATGTGTTAAAGACCTATTCAGTTTGCCTACTGAATATTTTAGAACCTGCCGAATCTGGACAGCCATAAGTAAGCAAAGCATAGTTTTTAGTTTTATTAGACCTTGATTACCTATAGGCTTACCTAGGCGTGGATCTGTAATACCCTAAAACACATGTTGTCTAAATGTAATCAGAATTCTGGAATAAGTTTAAAACAAATTGAATTTAATAAGTCCTATATGCATGCTAGTCTAGGTGCTGAATATTACAGAGCTGGTTTACATACGTTTAATCCTAGAACATGATATCTAGGTGTTAGAATTGCTTTTAAACATGATAGTTAATGATTTATGCGATGTAGACATGTTTTTAAAGCGAATGCGACAACAATCCTAAAGCATGATCCCTAATGCACATGACGAATGGACGTTTGTTAAGCAGGATTATAGCAGTAATTAAATAACAGAATTTCTAGGTGGTCATGATTATGCAGAAGCAGAATTTTGTACCAAATGAGGTGATGAACCTATAACATATTTTCAAAATGCCAAACAATCCTAAAGCATGGTTTCTAAAGAAAGTAAACATAATAAACACAAGTAGAAGAGAGGTTTTAGTGAGAGCAAAGTATTTTGTGTGTGTGTGTTTCTGAATTATTGTTTGTGTCTGTAAGGCAGAATAAGAGTGTGTATACATAGGAGTCGAATAATGTAAGTAAATAAGACAAGGCAAATTAACATTGCAGAATAAGGTAAGGAAGTAATCAAACAATCAATCAAGCTTGACAGGGGACAGAGAATTAGGGAATTATTCCCATAAATGACTCGGATTGAGTTTCAAATAAGGCAAGAAGTGGGTTTAACAACCAATTAGGTTTATAGCCCCATAAATCAAGCAATTAATCACACGAATAAGGCAATAATAGGTAATTAGAGACTAATCAAGGGTCGGTCAGTCCCATAATAGATGAGAGATGCTAATTAAGGATCTCATGATTAAGGTAAGTGAATAGAAATCAGTAATGAAACCCTAGATAATTTAGTTAATCAGTCAATTATAATAATATACGAAAATGTTGAAGTTACACAATGAACAACCAAGCAATCAAATTAGAAACATAACCATGTGGGAAAGATTTAAACAAACATAAGGATCTCAGAAAATATTTTTGCAAAAATAGAAGTGGAAACCCTACAATTTTAGAAATACTAATGGTTGATTAATAGTAGAAAAATTAGGAGAATCTTAAAGAAACGATCATGGAAACTCGAAACTACTTTAAACACAGAGGTTCGAACAATAAATAATGAGAAAACCAAACCCTAATATAACAAAATTGCTTAAAAATCAGTTAATCAGTAAAGAAATAAGGGAACCTTAAGGAAAAATCAGTAACAAACTCAAAATCGCTCCAGATCTTCAAGGATCTGGACAGATTCAAGTCCAAACATTAGTTTTTTTGAAGAAAAAAAAAAGGTTAAAGAGAATCTGGCCTTGAATCAGAGGTTTGAGTCGTAAAACATCGATAGAAAGTACTCAGAGACCATAAACAGACTCTTGGAGAGTTCTGAACAAGATCTGAGCTAGATCTCTTCGAGATCCTTCCATGAAAAACAAAATTGGGCAACCAGGAGAAGTAGGAGACCCGTAGGAGCCTCAATCGGCCATGGAAATCCATGGAACGGGTAGGAATAAAAGCTATTAGGCCTGGTTTTGGGTGGTGGCAATTAGGGTTAGAGTTTGGTCTTAGAGAGAATCAAAGAAGAGAGAGTTTCAGGGCGGCGGAAATGAAAAGAATGAAAGGGTTTGAGGGGGGGGGGGCGTTTGGGATTAATTATGGTAGGATTAATTGTGGACCGTTGATCAAAATGACCAACGACCACAATTAAACGGGGCTATTGGGTCGGGGCATACAAATTGGGCCTAAGGGAGTTTTGGGCTATTTCTTGGGTTAATATTAAGTGGTTTAGGCTGGTTTTAAAAAAGGCCACTCTGAAAAATAAAAGGCTATTTGTTAAATAACCAAACAATTGATAAAAAAATATTTTATAAAATAATTAACATATTATAAAAAATAATTTCATGCATACAAATACTTTAAAATAATTACTCAATATTTTAAAAAGTACAATGAGCTATTTTCTGCTAAATAATTTTATAATGCATGCATGAGCTATAATTGCAAAGTCATTGCAATTGTAATCCAAAAAATATAAAATGTGGCTATTTGTGCAATAATTTGAGCCTAATATAAATATAAATAGCAATATTAAGCCGTGAAATTATTATAAAGTCCTTTATGATGCAATTTGTACTTATTTATATAAATAAAATACTGGGATAAATTAATTAAAAATTCCTCAAAATGTAGAAATTATGAAAAACTGTCAATTGATGCTAATGCATGGTTTTGAAGGCATACAATCATTTGGAAAAATATTATAGGGAAAAATTGGGTATCAACAGTGAGTACTTCCACCTCAGTAAGTAACAGAAACAAATAAGGAACCGAGAAGCATAATTCACTCTAAAATCACTCCGGACACGAACCAACTAATCGGGTAAGTTATATACAGCCGTGGAACACAAAAGAAGCAGAAAATGGGGGAACTAGGCTATAACTCTCGATCTGACCGCCCGGGTCGCTACACTCGATTACATGAACAAGTGAATATAAATGCAACAATTAAATCATCCAAAAATGCTTCAATACATAAAACTAGAGTTATAATCCACAAACAACTATTAAAACACCAAATCCATAAAACCCTAAAGATAACTACTCCATAGACATGGAGTAATTCATCACAAATATAATTCAAAGATAGGAACACAAATTCAATCCAAACTAGGGGTCTTAAGTGAGGAAGGAATGATGAAATCCTTGTGATTGCGCAACTGCTCCTTAGCTCCCTTAGGTCAAAATATGTCAAAAGTCCAGAAAATAATATTTTTCCATATATTTATATCAAGTAGGGTCGGACCCAGACGAAACCACCTTTTCCTAGCCAAAATAGGACAATCGATTTGGAAATATTACACAAGCATGCCATACGGGGCGACGCGCCACACGGGGCTTTTGTGGGGATTTCTAGAGAGCTCAACATTTTTCAGTCAGCATGAATTACACAGCTGCAGCACACCACGCGCCACCCCACACGCCATAACAGTGCAAAATTCTCATAGTTTTGCTTTTTGCTTGATTTTTAATGTCCAGATGTGGTCCTCGACCCCCGAATATGATCCCGACTTAATTCCTTGGGCTTTTCCTCATACTTCAAAGCTCCATATAGCTCGAATTAGCTCCACAACATCTACATAACTCAGAATCACTCTGACAAGGCATAAAACACACAATAAGTGCAAAACACTACCAATTAAAGCTCAACACAAGTAAAGTGCAGTGAATTAGAGTGCAATAAGCGGATAAAATACAAGATTATAGCCTACCATCAACACCCCAAACTTAAATCATTGCTCCTCCTCGTGCAATCAAACTACACTTCATATAAACATGATCTATTTAAACAACTCTTACTAACTCATCATACCAAGAATATGTAAAATAGATTAAGCACAATGCTGTAACATCCTCGCCTCAATATTTGACTCAAAAGCACCACGCAATTTTTCATAACCCACTCACTAACTCGAACACAGAGGTCAACGACATTACCTTTCCTTCATGAATTAAGTGCCCTCACACAACAATAAAGAGTAGTTCAACACACAATTAAATTTCATAACAATTAGGAACTCAAGATAGAAAGAATTCACTCACTCTCAGAAATAATATTCATATTCCACAAAAGACATACCATAGGCTTGCTTGTAGTGACTACACCTTCCAAAACACTTTAATACAGATAATTAACCGTTTAAAACCCCACACACGTATGTCAAACCACAACTCCACATTCATATCAATATACATTAACTCCCTGATCACAATTACATCAAGATTTACCACTATCAAGGAATATTTTTCTTCACAACAATACAACTACTTTTCTTTCTTTTCTCTTCTTATTCAATTCAAGTGGCTCTTACCTTTTCAAAACAGTGCAGCTTTCTTCTTATTTAAATAGTTTCACTCAAAAGCCAAACCAACCACCCCCAAACTTTAACTTTTACAAAGTTCATACAAATTCAAGTGCTCATGAGAGGTACACAGTTCAAATTGATGTTCAATTCACACAACTGGGTAAGGCTTGTAATGTGGCTGTCAAAGAAGCATGATTATAGGCTCAAAGGGGTTAACTACAATACATAATAATTAGGTGGGTAAAACACATATCTGGCTCAACAAAGAAACGCATATATCACTTCCAAAACTAAATAAAACTACTATTTCGCTTTGCAAATACATGGGGCAAGTTCTAGACATCAAATGCAATGCACAGAATAACACAAAACCTTACACTCAAATGGCACTTAACTCACTTAGGATCAGAATCATGAAGACAATCTAGTCAAAGCAGTTAAGCAAAGTTAAAATCATACAATTTAAGGTACTTATACACGAGTCAAAAACTGAGCCTAAGCGTCACACTAAAGCATTCACTGTCTTCAAGGAATAATAAAGTCAACAGATACTGTTTTCATTTTAAATCATAGTATAAGGTTTCCTACTCCTAAAATATTTAAAACTAACTACACTCGGTTCAAATAAAACTCTTGAAAAAGAACCGCGGCACAAAGAAAAATCAAGGGGGAATTATTACACTACCTAATAACAGAAAATCTTTTTATGTTTTTCCTTCCACTTTAATCCCTCAAGAAACCTGCCGATGATATCCATCGTCTGGAAAAATCAAAATTATATTATAAATTTTTTATGTTTTTTTCATTTTTTCTTCTAAACAAAAACTAACAAAAAGAATATACATATAAAAATATTCCCCACCCCACATTTTAGGTTGTGGCATGTCTCCATGACACATAATTAAAAAGCATAAGGTAAAGGAAACTTCCCTGAACATCTAGTCGGGATCTGAGTCAAAGTCGGGCTCTATTGCTCGTGCCCGAACTAATGCACACATCCATGCTGACAACTTCTTCTCATCCATTTTTGGATACACCCCACACTTATCTCTCTCACTCACTGTACCCTTCTTTTTCGAGCCCTTTACTTTCCACTCAACACTTGCAGCTGGTCTATCCTTTTGTGCCCCCTTTTCTACATCCATCTTAAAAGTCACAATCTCTTCACCGACTCTAAGCATGAGTTTTCTTTCTTGTAAATCTAATATAGCTCTGACGGTCACTGAGAATGGTCTTCCTAGGATAAGGGGGACCTCCTTGTTTTCCTCCATCTTCACCACTATAAAATCCACAGGAAATACGAACTTATCCACCCGAACTTACACATCTTCTACTATCCCCTTGGGTATTAGAGTTGTTTGATATACTAGCTGCAATGATATGGGTGCAGACATTATATCTCCAATTTCCTTCTCTAGTTTCCTGTAAATAAATAGAGGCATCAAATTAACTGAGTCACCAGAATCACATAAGGATTTATCAAAATTAATAGTCCATAAACTGTAAGGTATAGTAAAACTCCATTGATCTCTACACTTTTATAGGAGTTTATTTTGTAATATCGCACTGTAATTCTCTGTGAGCTTGACCACTGAGGTATCCTCTATTTTCCTCTTCTTCGTAAGGATCTACTTCAAGAATTTGGCATAAGCTGGCATTTGTGAAAGCACTTCTGTGAATGGTAAGTTTACATGAACCTGTTTCAACACATCCAGAAATCTCTCAAACTGCATGTCCAGCTTTTCTCTATATAGCTTTTGGAGGAAAGGTAAAGCAGGCATATGCTCGCTCCCCTCAGGTTCCTCCCTTCTTGATTATTCTTCCTTCTTCTTTTCTCAGCTTTCACCGGGACTTTTTTTCTTCTTATCATCATCACTTTTCAGCTGCTCCCCACATTTTGTTTTTCATGTACCACATCTTTTTGGATCGGGGTGGAATCTTTCAATAGTTTGCCACTTCTCAAGGTTACAACATTCATTGTTTCTTTGAGATTTCTTTCAGTATCAGAAGGGAGAGTACCTGGAACCCTCTCAGATAATATTGTTGCAATATGTCCCACTTGCTTATCTAAATTTTGAATTGCTGCCCTTTGTACTTCAAATCTTTTATCAGTTTTCACAATAAAGGCCTTTATGAGATCTTCTAGACCAGGCTGATTGGGTTGCTGAGGCTGAAACTGCGGCCTCTGCTAATTCATGAAATCAGGAGCTCATTGTCCCTGAAATCTGGGGTTGTTTTGTTTCCATACATTTGCGGTACCCCCCCCCCCCCAGGTGAACTCCATGAAAAATTGGGGTGCTTCTGGCCCATTACATTAAATTATAGTTTCTCACAACATTCACTTCCTTACTTAGGACATGACATTCATGAGTAGGGTGTCCTCTTCCACATATATCACAAGTTGCATGAGGTTCACTCTGGATCGTGGCTAAGGTAAGGTTTCGTATTTCTTTAGCCATAACATCAAGTTGTACCTGCACAGATGTATTAGAATCAACTTGATGAACACCAGTAGATCTTCTTCTTTTCAACACTCTCAGAGGGCCAGTGATTTGCATCTTCAGACAACGCATTAAGAATTGTAACCATCTCCTTTGGAGTCTTCTTCATCAACGGGCCTCCAGCTGCATTTCTCAATGTTCTATGCGAGGCCGGTGTCAATCCATCCCAAAAGTCCTGGAGTTGCATCCAGAATTCAATTCCACTATGTTGACACTTTCGAACTATCTCCTTAAACCTCTCTCTCAAAAACAAATTTAATCTATTTCTGGTAGATGTTATGGGTTTCTCTTCTAAACTTGCCCGTTTTAGCTTAAGAGAAATATTTATCAAGGACTTTTCTGGTCATCTCATCATATGTTCTAATCGATCCATTGGACAAGCTTCGAAGCCATTGTTTCACATCATCTTTGAGTGAAAAGGGGAATGCGTTTATGTACACTACATCTTGTGACACCCCCATTATATTGAAAGGTGTTCATAATCTCCTAGAAGTCCATTAGATGTATGTTTGAATCTTCGTTCATCTTTAATCTAAAGACACAACAATTCTGAATGGTTTGAAACAACCCTTTCTTCAACTCAAAATTGTTTGTTGCAATTAGAGGTGGTCTAAAACTTGATAATCCTTGATTGTAGACCGGTCTAGCATAATTGCCAAGTGGTCTCCCAGGCATGGGAGCTATATTTCCAAATTGGTCTGCAGCCAAGGGTTGATTTTGAGCAATTCTCCGACCCCTCTCTTCTTCATAGATAATCTGTGTGTCTCTAATAGCTGCTTCATCAGCATCCCGCGCAGCTTTTTCCCGTTGTTGGGCTACTTCTCTTGCAGCTAAATCTACATTATCATCACCATTTCCTGCCATAGTTTCTTTAGTTGAGGATTGCCCAACCTTCTCTGTATTATAGCCTACCATCACCATGATCGTTACTCATTTGTTGGCATATTAGGGCCACAAAATTGAAATTCTGACTGATTCCCAGATTTTGTGTACTACATGCCACACCTTCTGCGTGGGCCCGAGGTACCGTAACTGAATCGCCTAAAATTTTGTTTGACAAACAAAAAGGACCTACATAACAATAGTCACCACCTTGCCATGACCGTTACTTATTTTTTAGCATTTTAGGGCCATAAAATGGGAATTCGTTTGATTCCAAGATTTTTGTGTGCTATAGCCTGCGCCTTCTGCATGGGCCCTAGAAACCAGACTCGGATCGCCTAATTTTGTCGTTCCATCAAAAACGGCCTAAGGAACAATAG
This sequence comes from Nicotiana tabacum, assembly GCF_000715075.1. Taxonomy (NCBI): domain Eukaryota; kingdom Viridiplantae; phylum Streptophyta; class Magnoliopsida; order Solanales; family Solanaceae; genus Nicotiana; species Nicotiana tabacum. The sequence goes on from NC_134088.1 coordinate 2,880,888, forward strand.
TCACCATCTCGCCTTGACTGTTACTCATTTATTGGAATTTTAGGGCCATAGAATTGGAATTTTTCTTGATTCTAAGATTTTCATGTGATATAGCCCATGCCTTCTGCATGGGCCCAAGTCACTAGACCTGGATCGCCAAAAATTTTGCCGACCCATGAAAATCGTCCTAATGAACAATAGTCACTGCCTCATCATGACTGTTACTCGTTTTTTCACATTTTAGGATTATAAAATTGGAATTCCACCAAAGATTCTAAGATATTCATTTGCTATATAGCCCATGCCTTCTATATGGGCCCGATCATCCAGACCTATATCGCTTAAAATTATGACGACCCATCAGAAATTAACTAAGGACCAATAGTCACCCCTTAGCCCTGACTGCTACTCTTTTTTTGCATTTTAGGGTCATAAAACTGAAATTTTGCCCGCTTCCATCATTTTCGAGAGCTATAAGCCCGTGCCTTCTTCAAGGGCCAGGGCGACCGGACATGGATCACCTAAAATTTTGCCGACCCATTAAAAAGGACCTAAGGTACAATATTCACCACCTCACCATAACCTTACTCATTTTTGGGTGGTTTTAGAGCCAAAATTGGAATTTCGCTCGATTCCCAGATTTTTGTGTGCATTAAGTACACGCCTTCTGCATAGGAGTAGGCAACCAGATTCAGATCTCCTAAAATTTTACCGGCCCATAAAAAACAAGCTAAGTAACAATAGTCACTGCCTTGCTATGAGTGTTACTCATTTTTCGCCGTTTTAGGGCCATAAAACTGGAATTTTGCCCAATTCCCAGATTTTCATGTGCTATAGCCTACACCTTTTGCAAGGGTCGGGGCAACCAGACCCGGATAGCCTAAAATTTACCCGGATCATCAACAAAGATTTAAGAAATAATAGTTACTGACTCACCATGGTCATTCCTTATTATTTGGCATTTTAGGGCCATAAAATTGGAATTCCGCCCAATTCCCAAATTTTTATGTGCTACAGCCCATTCCTTCTACATGGGCCCGGACGACAGACCCGGATCGTCTAAAATATTGTCGTCCCATTAAAAAGACCAAAGGAAGAATAGTTACTGCTGTATTATGACCATTACTTGTTTTTCGGCGCTTAAATGACATAAAATTGGAATTTTGCCTAATTTCTAGATTTTCGTGTGCTATAGCTCATACCTTCTACATAGGCGAGCCGGGATTGCCAAAAATTTTGTCTTCCCATCAAAAAAGATCTAAGAAACAATAGTCACCGTCTCATCATGACCGTTACATATTTTAACATTTAAGGGTCATAAAATTGGAATTCCACCCGATTCTAAGATATTCAAGTGCTATATAGCCCATGCATTCTGCTTGGGCCCAAGCAATAGGATTCGGATCACCTAAAATTTGCCGACCCATCAAAAATGACCTTAGGAATAATGGTCACTGCTTCTCCATGACTGTTACTCGTTTTTTGGTATTTTAGTGCCATAAAATTGGAATTTTGCCCGATTCCCAGATTTTCGTGTGCTATAGCCCACACCTTCTGCACGGGCCCGAGCGATCGGAATTCGACTGCCTAAAATTTTTTCGGCCCATCAAAATGACCCGAGGAATAGTAGTCACCGCCTCTTCATGACCATTACTCATTTTTTGGCATTTTAGGGGAAAGAGATAAAATTCTGTCCAATTTCCAAATATTCATGTGCTATATAGCCCACGTCTTCTGCATGGCCCCAAACGACCAGATTCGGATTGCCTAAAATTTTGTCGGGCCATCAAAAATGACCTAAGGAACAGTAGTCACCGCCTCACCATGTTTGTTCCTCTTTTTTGGCATTTTAGGGCCATAAAACTAGAATTTTTTCCGATTTCCTAATTTTCGTGTGATATAGCCCATGCCTTCTGCATGGGCCCTAAAATTTTCTGGCCCATCAGAAATAATTTAAGAAACAATAGTCACTACGTCGCCATGACCGTTATTCGATTGTTGGCTTTTTAGGGCCATAAAATAGGAATTTTGCCGAATTCTCAGATTAACGTGTACTATAGCCCACGCCTTCAGCATAGGCCCAGGCGACCAGACCTGGATCGCCTAAAATTTTGCCTACCCGTAAAAAATGACGTAAGAAATAATAGTCCCGCCTCATCATGACCGATACTCGTTTTTTGGCGTGTTAGGGCCAAAAAACTGGAATTTTGCTCGATTCCCTGATTTTCGTATGTTATAGCCCATGCCTTCTGCATGGGCCCAGGCGACCAGACTCGGATCGCCAAAAATTTGCCCGTCCCATCAACAACGACCTAAGGAGCAATATTCATTGTCTTGCCATCACCGTTACTCGTTGTTTTGCATTTTAGGGCCATAATATTGGAATTTCGCTAGATTTTAAGCTTTTCATGTGTTATAGTCGCGCCATCTGCATGGGCCGAGGCGACCGGACCCGGATTTCCTTAAATTTTACCGAAAAATAAAAGCGACCTAAGGAACAATCGCCATGACTGTTATTCATATTTTTGTATTTTACGGCCATAAAACTAGAATTCTATCTCATTCCCAGATTTTCGTATGTTATAGCTCATGCCTTCTGCATAGGTCCGGGCGACCGAAATCAGATCTCTTAAAATATTGACGGCCCATCAAAAATGATATAAGGAATAATAGTCACTGTCTCGCCATGACTGTTACTCATTATTTAACATTTTAGGGCTACAAAATTCAAATTCCGCACGGTTCCCAAGTATTCGTGTGCTATTGCCCACACTTTCTGCATAGCCCGGACTACCTGACCCAGATTGCCTAAAATTTTTCCAGACCATCAAAAATGACATAAGAAACAATAGTCATCATCTCTCCATGATCGTTACTCGTTTTTTGTGTTAGGGCCAAAAAACTGAAATTTTGACTGATTCCCAGATTTCCGTGTACTATTGCCCACGTCTTTTGCATGGGTCCGGGCGACCAGACTCGGATCGCCTAAAATTTTGCTGGACAAACAAAAACAAATGGTAGTCACCGTCTTGCCATGACCGTTATTTAATTTTAGCAATTTAGGGCCATAAACTAAAAATTCGCCTGATTCCAAGATTTTCGTGTGCTATAGCCCACGCTTTCAGCATGGACCGCGTGACCGGACTCGTATTGTCTAAAATTTGTCTGTCCTATCAAAGGCGACCTAAGGAACAATAGTCACCTTTTCTCCATGGCCGTTACTCGTATTTTGGCATTTTAAGGCCGTAAAATTAAAATTTCGCCCGATTCTAAGCTTTTCATGTGCTATAGCCCACACCTTTTGCATGTGCCAAGGCGACCGAACCCGGATTTTCTAAAAATTTTCCGACCCATCAAAAATGACCTAAGCAATAATAGTCACTACCTCGCCATGATCATTACTCATTTTTTGGCATTTTAGAGTCATAAAACTGGAATTTCGTCCGATTTCAATATTTTCGTGTGTTATAGCCCACGTCTTCTGCATGGGCCTAGGCGACCGAAGCTGGATCGCCTAAAATCTTATCGGCCCATCAATACGACCTAAGGAACAATAGTCACTGTCTTGCCATGACCGTTACTATTTTATGGTATTTTAAGGCCATAAAATTGGAATTCCGTCTCATTCCCAGATTTTCGTGTGCTATAGCCCACGTCTTTTGCATGGGCCTGGGCGATCAAACTCGGATCGCCTAAAATTTTACCTGACCATCAAAAATTACCTAAGGAACAATGATCATTGCCTCACCATGGTTGTTCCTTGTTTTTAGCATTTTAAAGCCATAGAACTTGTACTAGGGCCAAAAAATTGAAATTCTGACCGATTCTCAGATTTTTGTGTGCTAAAGGCCACACTTTCTGCATCGGCTCAGAGTACCGTAACTGAATCGCCTAAAATTTTGTTTGACAAACAAAAAGGGTCTACGTAACAATAGTCACCACCTTTCCATGACCGTTACTTATTTTTTAGCATTTTAGGGCAATAAAATGGTAATTCGTTTGATTCCAAGATTCTCTTGTGTTATAGCCTACGCCTTCTGCATGGGCCCTAGCAACCGGACCTGGACCGCCTAATTTTGTCGTTCCATCAAAAATGACCTAACGAACAATAGTCACCATCTCGCCTTGACTGTTACTTATTTTTTGGAATTTTAGGGCCATAAAATTGGAATTTTGCTTGTATCTAAGATTTTCATCTGATATAGCCCATGCCTTCTGCATGGGCCCAAGCCACTGGACCCGGATCGCCAAAAATTATGCCGACCCATGAAAATCGTCCTAATAAACAATAGTCACTGCCTCATCATGACTGTTACCGTTTTTTGACATTTTAGGATTATAAAACTGGAATTCCACCAAAGATTCTAAGATATTCATTTGCTATATAGCCCACGCCTTCTACATAGGCCCGACCATCCAGATCTATATTACCTAAAATTTTGACGACCTATCAAAAATAAATTAAGGACCAATAGTCACCCCTTAGCCATGACTGCTACTCATTGTTTTTGCATTTCAGGGTCATAAAACTAAAATTTTGCCCGCTTCCATTATTTTCGTGTGCTATAAACCCGTGCCTTCTGTAAGGGCCAGGGAGACCGGACCTGGATCACCTAAAACTTTGCCGACCCATTAAAAATGACCTAAGGAACAATATTCACCACCTCACCATAACCTTACTCATTTTTGGGGGGTTTTAGGGCCAAAAATTGGAATTTCCTAGATATTTGTGTGCATTAAGCACACGCCTTCTGCATAGGAGTAGGCGACCAGATTCATATCTCCTAAAATTTTACCGGCCCATCAAAAACAAGATAAGGAACAATAGTCACTGCCTTGCTATGAGTGTTACTCGTTTTTCGACGTTTTAGGTCCATAAAACAGGAATTTTGACCAATTCCCAGATTTTCGTATGCTATAGCCTACACCTTTTGCAAGGGCTGAGGCAACCAGACCCGAATAGCCTAAACTTTACCCAGATCATCAGCAACGATTTAAGAAATAATAGTTACCGACTCACCATGGTCATTCCTTAATATTTGGAATTTTAGGGCCATAAAACTGGAATTCCGCCCAATTCCCAGATTTTTATGTAGTACAGCCCACTCCTTCTACATGGGCCCGGGAGACCAGACCCGGATCGCCTAAAATGTTGTCATCCCATTAAAACGGCCTAAGGAAGAATAGTCACTGTCGTGCTATGACCATTACTTGTTTTTTGGCGCTTAAGGGACATAAAATTGGAATTTTGCCTAATTTCTATATTTTCGTGTGCTATAGTCCAAACCTTCTACATAGGCCCGGGCAAGCCCGGATCGCCGAAAATATTGTCTTCCCATAAAAAATGATCTAAGGAATAATAGTCACCGCCTCACCATGACCGTTACATATTTTGACATTTTAGGGTCATAAAATTGGAATTCCGCCCGATTCTAAGATATTCAAGTGCTATATAGCCCATGCTTTCTACTTGGGCCCGGGCGATCGGATCCGAATCGCCTAAAATTTTCCGACCCATCAAAAATGCCTTAGGGACAATGGTCACTGCTTCGCCATGACCGTTACTCATTTTTTGGTGTTTTAGTGCCATAAAATTGGATTTTTTCCCGATTCCCAGATTTTCATGTGCTACAGCCCACACCTTCTGCACGGACCCGGGCGATTGGAATTGGACTGCCTATAATTTTTTCGGCCTATAAAAATAACCTAAGGAACAATAGTCACCGCCTCTCCATGACCATTACTCATTTTTTGGCATTTTAGTGCAAAAAATAAAATTTTGTCCAATTTCCAAATATTCATGTGCTATATAGCCCATGTCTTCTGCATGGCCCCAGACGACCAGATCCGGATCACCTAAAATTTTGTCGGGCCATCAAAAATGACCTAAGGAACAATAGCCACCGCCTTGCCATGGTCGTTCCTCTTTTTTGGTATTTTAGGGCCATAAAACTAGAATTTTTTCCGATTTCCAAATTTTCGTGTGGTATAGCCCATGCCTTCTGGATGGGCCCAGGTGATCGGACCCAGATTGCCTAAAATATTTTGGCCCATCAAAAATGATTTAAGGAACAATAGTCACTGCCTCGCCATGATCGTTATTCGATTGTTGGCTTTTTAGGGCCATAAAACAGGAATTTCGTAGGAATCTCAGATTAACGTGTATTATAGCCCACGCCTTCAGCATGGGCCCAGGCGACCAGACTTGGATCGCTTTAAATTTTGCCTACCCATAAAAAACGACGTAAGAAATAATAGTCCTGCCTCATCATGACCGATACTCGTTTTTGGTGTGTTAGGGCCAAAAAACTGGAATTTTGCTCGGTTCCCTGATTTTCGTATGCTATAGCCCATGCCTTCTGCATGTGCCTAGGCGACCAGACTCGGATTGCCAAAAATTGGCTCGTCCCATCAAAAACGACCTAAGGAGCAATATTCATTGTCTTGCCATGACCGTTACTCGTTGTTTTGCATTTTAGGGCCATAATATTGGAATTTCGCTAGATTTTAAGCTTTTCATGTGCTATAGCCCGCGCCTTCTTCATGGACCGAGGCGACCAGACCTGGATCGCATTAAAAAATTTTGGCCCATCAAAAATTACCTAATGAACAATAGTCAATGCCTCTCCATGACTGTTATTCATATTTTGGTATTTTACGGCCATAAAACAAGAATTCTACCTCATTTCTAGATTTTCGTGTGCTATAGCTCACGCCTTCTGCATGGGTCCAGGCGACCGGAATTGGATCTCTTTTACGGCCCATCAAAAATGATATAAGGAACAATAGTCACTGTCTCGCCATGACTGCTACTCATTTTTTAACGTTTTAGGCTACAAAATTGAAATTTTGCACGGTTCCCAAGTATTCGTGTACTATTGCCCACGCCTTCTGCATGGGCCCGGACTACTGGACCCAGATTGCCTAAAAAAATTTCAGACCATCAAAAACGACCTAAGAAACAATAGTCATCGTCTCTCCAAGATTGTTACTTGTTTTTTGTGTTAGGGCCAAAAACTGAATTCTAACTGATTCCTAGATTTTCGTGTGCTATTGCCCACGTCTTCTGCACGGTTCGGACAACCAGACCCGAATCGCCTAAATATTTTTTGGACAATCAAAAACAAACGGTAGTCACCGCCTGGCCATGGCCATTATTTATTTTTAGCAATTTAGGGCCATAAAACTAAAATTTCGCCTGATTCCAAGATTTTCATGTGTTATAGTCCACGCCTTCAGCATGGCTCGAGCGACCGAACTCGTATCACCTAAAATTTGTTTGTCACGTCAAAAGCAATCTAAGGAACAATAGTCACCTTTTCTCCTTGATCGTTACTCGTGTTTTCACATTTTAATCCCGTAAAATTAAAATTTCGCCTGATTCTAAGCTTTTCTTGTGCTATAGCCCATGCCTTTGCATGGGCCAGGGCGACCGAACCTGGATTGCCTAAAATTTTGCTGACTCATCAAAAATGACCTAAGGAACAATAATCACTGCCTCGCCATGATCATTACTCATTTTTTGGCATTTTAGAGCCATAAAACTAGAATTTCGTCCGATTTCAATATTTTCATGTGCTATAGCCCACGTCTTCTCCATGGACCTAGGTGACCGAACCTAGATCTCCTAAAATATTATCGGCCCATCAATACGACCTAAGGAACAATAGTCACTATCTCACCACGACCATTACTCTTTTATGGTATTTTAGGGCCATAAAGCTGGAATTCCGTCTCATTCCAAGATTTTCATGTGCTATAGCTCACGGCTTTTGCATGGGCCCGGGCGACCAAACTCGGGCCGCCTAAAATTTTGCCTGACCATCAAAAATGACCTAAGGAACAATGATCATCGCCTCACCATGGTTGTTCCTTGTTTTTATCGTTTTAAGGCCATAGAACTTGAATTCTGCTCAATTTTTAAATTTTCGTGTTGATAGCCCACACGTTCTGCATGAGCCCGGGTGACCGAACTCGGATCGCCTAAAATTTTGTCAACCCATCAAAAATGACCTAAGCAACAATAGTCACCGTCTCTCCATAGTCGTTACTCATTTTATGTCGTTTTATGGCCATAAAACTGAAATTTCGCCTGATTCTCACATTTTCGTGGGCCTGGACTACCGGACTCAGACCGCCTAAAAGTATGTCGGCCATCAAAAGTGACATAAGGAAAAATAATCACCGCCTTGCCATGATCGTTATTCGTTTATTAGTGTTTTAATGCCACAAAACTGGAATTTTGCTTGATTTCCAAATTTTTGCATGTTATAGCCCACGCCTTTTGTATAGGCTTGGGTGACCAGATCTAGATTGCATAAAAATTTTCCGGCCCATCATAAAGTACCTAAGTAATAATAGTCACCGCCTCTCCATGATCATTACCTTTTTTTTTTGCATATTAGGGCCATAAAATTAAAATTCTGCCCAATTCCCAGATTTTCATGTGTTATAGCCCAAGCCTTCAGCATGGGCCTGGGCGACCAGATATGAATCGCCTAAAAATTTTCCTGTCACAACTTCTATTTTACCCGAGAGGGTATATAAGGGAGTTTTTTCAATTAAAGTGACAAAAAACGAAATGAGATTATTTTTATTAGAGTCGCCACTTGGAATAATTTATTTGGTGTCCTAAGTCACCAGTTTATTTTAAATCCCAAATCAAGGAAAATCAACTTTATTTAAAATTCCGCAAAACCAGAAAACTAGGTAAGGAATTTTGTTAATCCGGGAGAAGGTGTTAGGCATTCCCAGGTTCCGTGGTTCGAGCACGGTTGCTTAACTATTAATAATTGGACTAATTATCTTATTTATTACATGTTATTTATTATATGTTTTATACCTATTGTGCAGTTTTAACTTTATAACCGCTTTTAGGATTTATGAAATTATTTCTTGAACAAGTTACGATTGTCGTACACTTGCCGTTTTAAAACAAACCGCAAACCACGCTACTGTCACGACGCTAACCCCGAACCCGATCGTAATGGCGCCTTTCGTGAAGACAAGGCCAACCACTTAAACCTAATTCACTTTTTAAACAGTTAAACAACCTAACAACAGTCTAAAACGTGATATAGCAATACTAATTAGCGGATAATCTCAATAAAGTGCAGAAGTACAATCCAACAGAGCCCTAACTGGGGTGTCACAAGTCACGAGCATCTAACAATACGGAATCCTCAAATGTAACTACAGAGTTTTACATAGTGAACTAAGAACATAAAGGAAATAGATAGGGAAGATCTCCAGGCTGCGAACGCCAACAACCACCTAAAGACTCCTAGAAGATCCGCCTGAAGCTGGGATGAATCAGCACTTGGGAGCGGAACCAGCTATGCCTGAATCGACACACAGAGTGCAGGGAGTAAAGTGAGTACTCCAACTCAGTAAGTAACAAATGTAAATAACGACTGAAAGTAAGAAACACGTAAGGTACATGACATTCTAGAGTGAAGTAGTAAAACCATTTAAATGCAGTAAAATAGTGGAAAGTCAAGTAAAATCCTCTTTCAACAAATAAACAAGTAATTGACAGGTAGTTAAGGTAAAGTAAAGAAATAGAACTTCGCCCCTCGGGCACTGTATCACCACATCTGCCCCTCGGGCAACATCTCAGGACAGTAACAGCCCCTAGGGCTCAATCTCACATCACAATGGGTACCCACGCTCGCTGGGGGTGTGCAGACTCCTAGAGGGGCCCCTTACGGCCCAAGCGCAATATCAAGCCATCTCGTGGCAACAAACTAGGCCCTCGGCCTCATATCTATCAAGCCACCTCGTGGCGTACATATCTCAGGCCCTCAGCCTCAAATCAGTATCAGTGTTTCTCACAATATAGGCCCTCGGCCTTACTCAGTCAAAAATCATCACAAGCCTCTCGGGCAATAGTAAAACAGTGTTTCTCAGCCCAAACATCATTTAAAATGTCATTTGAGTATTAAAACTGAGTAAACATGGCTGAGTAGTAAAACAGTGGAAAATAACATGACTGACTTTAAGTATAAAGTCAAAACAGTAAGGAAATATCAATAAAAATCCCTGAAGGGTTCAAATAGTTGGCATTCAACCCAAATATGGCATTCAGCCCAAGTCATGATGATAACAAATAAGTTTCGGTCAGATACACGGTAAAATCATCAACCGGGACGGACCAAGTCACAATCCCCAATAGTGCACGACCCCACGCTCGTCATCAAGCGTGTGTCTCACCTGAACATAGCACTACGATGTGCAATCCGGGGTTTCAAACCCTCAGAACATCATTTGCAATCATTACTCACCTCGAATCGGCTAAATCTCTAGCTCACGACGCCTTTGCCCCTCGAATCGGCCTCCACGCGCCCCGAATCTATTAAAAATCAGAACGAGGACGTCAAAATATGCTAAGGAAACAAAGCCACGCAAAAACAATCAATAAAGGGCACAAATCCCGAAATTACCAAAGCCCGATCCCCGTGCCCACGTCTCGAAATTCAGAAATGTTTTCATCAATAGGTTCCTTATCTCCCCACAAGTTCATACATATCAAAAGTTCTCAAATCCGACCCCAAATGGTCCTTCAAATCCACAATTAAAGGGCTAATTTCTCAAGCCCTAGTTTCCCCAATTTTTACCCTTAATTTCCATGATTTCTAGCTCTAATCCATGAATTAATAGCATAGGAATGTGTTTTAGGTCCAAAATCCTTACATTAACGAAGTTCCCTTGAAATCCCTCTTCCAAATCGTCCAAAAGCTCTTAAGACGAAGTCCAAAAATGGTGAAATAACCCAAAATCCGTGAAGGGCTCTTTTAATTCATCTGCCCAGGCCTTTCCGCATCTGCGGTATAATGCCCGCTTCTACGGTACCGCATATGCGGCCAAACCACTGCTTCTGCGGTCCTTCACTTAAAACCCAAAATCGCATCTACGATAGGACTTCCGCATCTGCGGCTTCGCAGATGCGGCCATCTTGACTGCTTCTGCGGTATCTGCTCTCATGTCCCATTTCCCATCTACGGCTTTCTCCCTCGCACCTACAGCATCGCACCTGCGGTCCCTAATCCGCAGGTGTGGAAATACCAGAAGCAGAAAATCTGCAGCTTCCATAAATATCCAACTTCTCTGTCCACCATCCGAAATCACCCCGAGGCCCCCAAGACCTCAACCAAAAGCACAAACATATCCTAATACCTTATTCAAACTTGTTCTAATCATCAAAACGCCTCAAACAACATCAAATCTACCAATTTATATTGGATTCAAGACTAAGTTTCAAAAATCTTCCCAAATACGTTTTTGATCAAAAACCCAACCAAACCACATCCGAATGACCTGAATTTTGCACACACATCCCAAAGGACACAACGAAGCTACTTCAACTCTCAGAATTCCATTCTGACCCCTATATCAAAATCTCGCCTATCAACTATAAATCTCCAAAATATCAACTTCACCAATTCAAGTCAAACTCCGAGCCTCCAAAATCCATTCCGATCACACTTCTAAGTCATAAATCATCTCCCGAAGCTAACCGAACCATCGGGACTCACATCCGAGCCCTTTAGCACATAAGTCAACATCTGGTTGACTTTTTCAACTTAAACTCACTCTAAAGAGACTAAGTGTCTCAAACCTTACAAAATCATTCCGGATTTGATCCGACCAACCCGATACCACAAAACCCAGATAACGAATCATAAGAAAGCAGAAATGGGGGAAAACAGAGCAGTAACTCATGAGACGATTGGTCGGGTCTTCACATCCTCCCCAACTTAAACAAACGTTCGTCCGTGAATGAATCAAGAAACATACCTGAAGCCTCAAACAGGTGAGGATATCTGCTCCGCATCTCCCAGTCGGTCTCCCAGGTAGCCTCCTCCATGGGTCGACCTCTCCACTGCACTTTCACTAAAGTTATATCTTTTGACCTCAATTTTCGAACCTGACGACCCAAAATAGTTATTGTCTCTACATCATAGGTCAAATCATCATCCAACTTAACCGTGCTAAAATCCAAGACATGAGACGGATCCACAATATACTTCCGGAGCATAGAAACATGAAATACCGGATGCACACTCGACAAGCTGGGTAGCAAGGCAAGCTCATAGGCCACCTCCCCAATCCTCCGTAGCACCTCAAACGGTCTAATGAACCGGGGACTCAATTTCCCTTTATTCCCAAATCTCATAACACCCTTCATGGGTGAAACCTTCAATAGAAACTTCTCGCCAACCATGTAGGACACATCTAGAACCTTCCTATCAGCATAACTCTTTTGCCTCGACTGCGATGTATGAAGCCTCTCCTGAATCACCTTCACCTTTTCAAAAGCATCCTGCACCAAGTCTGTGCCTAATAGCCTAGCCTCACTGGGCTCAAACCAACCAACTGGAGATCTACACCGTCTCCCATACAAAGCCTCATATGGAGCCATCTGAATACTCGACTAGTAGCTGTTGTTATAGGCAAACTCTACAAGCGGTAAAAACTGATCCCATGACCATCCGAAATCAATGACACAGGCACACAACATGTCCTCCAATATCTGAATAGTAAGCTTGGCCTTTCCCAGATGATACAATATAGTGATTTCATAATCCTTAAGCAACTCCAACCATCTACGCTGCCTCAAATTAAGATCCTTTTGCTTGAACAAATACTGAAGACTGCGATGATCAGTGAACACCTCACAAGATACATCGTACAAGTAGTGCCTCCGAATCTTCAACGCATGAACTATGGCAGCCAACACAGGGTAGTTCTTCTCATGGGGCTTTAATTGACGAGAAGCATAAGCAATAACTCTATTATCCTACATCAACACACAATAGATCCCAACTCTCGAAGCATCACAATACACGGTATATGAACCTGAAGCTGATGGAAAAACCAACACTAGAGCTATGGTCAAAGCTATCTTGAGCTTCTGAAAGCTCTCCTCACACACATCCGACCATACAAATGAAATGCCCTTTTGAGTCAACTTGGTCAAAGGCGATGCGATAGATGAGAATCCCTGAATAAACCAGTGATAATAGCCTTCCAAACCAAGAAAGCTGCGAATCTCTGTGGCTGAGGATGGTTTGGGACAACTGTGGACTGCATCTATCTTCTTCGGATCAACCTGAATACCCTCGCTGGACACCACGTGCCCCAAGAAAGCCATTGAACTGAGCCAAAACTCACACTCGAAGAATTTTGCATAGAGTTTCTCTTCTCTTAATCTCTGCAATACAACTCTCAAATGCTCTGCGTGCTCCTCATGACTACGCGAATACACCAAAATATCATCAATGAAGACAATCACAAACGAATCAAGATAAGGCCGGAACATGCAGCTCATCAAATGCATGAACGTTGTCGGGGCTTTGGTTTGCCCTAAAGACATCACCAAGAACTCATAGTGACCATATCGGGTCCTGAAAGCCATTTTAAGAATATTCGAGTCCCTGATCTTCAACTGGTGATAACATGAACAGATATCAATCTTGGATAACACCCTCGCTCCCTGAAGCTAATCAAATAAACCATCAATGCGAGGCAAAGGATACTTGTTCTTAATTGTTACCTTGTTCAATTGCCTATAATCAATGCACATTCTCATTGTGCCATCCTTTTTCTTCACAAACAGAACCGGCGCACACCAAGGTGACACACTAGGCCGAATGAACCCCTTATCTAGGAGTTCCTGAAGCTGCTCCTTCAATTCCTTCAAATCCGTTGGTGCCATATGATATGGCAGAATAGAAATGGGCTGAGTGCCTAGCACTAGGTCAATACCAAAATCAATATGCTTGTCCAATGGCATGCTAGGCAGGTCTGCAGGAAACACATCAGGAAAATCCCACATAACTGGAACGGAATCAATATTGGGAGTCTCAGCTCCGACATAATTAGTCATACCTCGCCACTCGATATGTGGCGTACCCGGCATAGCCAATGTGACTGTCTTAGCATGACAATCTAGAATAGCACGACACAGAGATAACCAATCCATGCCCAAACTGACATCGAAATCCACTATGCTCAATAATAATAGATCCACTCGGGTCTCAAGACCCCCAATAGTCACCACACACGACTGGTACACACGGTCCACAACAACAGTATCGCCCACTGGGGTAGATACATGAACAGGTAAAGCAAGAAACTCACGGGGCGTACCCAAATAACGAGGAAAGTATGATGACACATGAGAAAAGGTGGAACCGAGATCAAATAACACAGAGGCATCTCTGTGGCATACTGAAACAATACCTACAATGACAGTATCTGAAGCAATAACATCGGGTCTGCATGGGAGTGCATAGAAACGGGCCGGACCATCCCCTGATCGACCTCTCCCACTGGGGAGACCCCTGGCTGACTGACCTCCACCCCTAGCTGGCTGAGCGGTGGTGGTGAAGAAATTGGCGCTTAAGCCGATGACTGACCTCTCTGCTGAGATGAACTAGAAAAATGACGAGGACACTGCCTCCACATGTGACCCATCTCGCCACACTCATAACAACTCCCAGGTGATGGAGAAGGGGACTGAAGGGAATCCCTCGCACCAGAGTGACTAGCAGATACACTCGGCATAGAAGAGCCCTGGACTGATGGAGCATGCGATGAACTCCGAGCTGGAAAGGCACTAAGTGATGACTGGCCCTGCTGAGAACCATAATAACCATGACCCGAAGATGCCCAACGATAACCTAGGCGAGCTGACTAAGCGTGCCTGAATGGATGGCCTCTGCCATGCTGAAACTCACCCCTCAAAGAGTACCACTATAACTACTAGATCCTCGAGGCCTTTTGACCTCCCTCTCCTCTCGCTCCTAGCGACGAACAGACTCAATCTCACGGGCAATATCCACAACCTCCTTGAAAGTAGCACCCATCACCCTCTCCCAGGTCATGAGAATACGAAGCTAATAAGAGAGGCCATCAACAAACCTCCCAATCCTATCTCTATCTATCAAAACCATCCAAACTCAAACTCCCTACATAGCTCCTCTCTGCGGGACTGCGACACATACTTCTCCAGAAAGAGAACAGAGAACTACTGCCAAGTAAGGGGTGTTGCACTAACATGTCTACGCCTCTTAAAAGTCTCCCACCAAGTAAAGGCATCTCCAGAAAATTGATAAGTAGTGCAAGCGACCCCGCTGGTCGCCAGAATACCTGTTGTACGAAGCATCCTCTAACACTTGTCCAAAAAGCCCTGGGCATCCTCGCCCTCTGCACCACTGAAGGTCGGAGGCTGAAGCCTACCAAATCTCTCCAATCTACGTTGCTCATCCTCTGGCATGGCAGGAGCTACATAGTCCTGAGCAGCTGCAACAGGCTTAGCTAGATGTGCCCCTGACATCTGAAGTCCCTGCATAACCTGCTCAGGTATGCGAGCGGCAGGAGTCTGATTGCCTCCCCCGGCCTGAGAAGTAGTTGCGACTGCAGTGGCTAAAACCACCTGAGCTAGGCCAGTGCAAATTGATAAGATCTGAGCCAAGGCCTTCTTAAGACCCGGATGCACAATGGGCATAGTTGGTGTTGTAGGAGAATCCATAACTGGGACCTAATCCCGAGCTAATAGATATGAAGGTGTTGCTCTAGCTGCTCTGCCCCTACCACGACCACGGCCACATCCTCGACCTCTAGTGGACACAGCTGGTGGCACTGATGGTCGTCCACCCTGTTCGGTAGCGCGTGTCCTCACCATCTGTAAGAGAATAGGATAACAGAAGTTTAGTACTCAGATCAACAAGTACACACTATAAGAATTTCAAGAATTTGAAGTTTTTCCTAAAGGTTTTGCAGCCTCTCCAGGATAAATACAGACATCTCCGTACTGATCCGCGAGACTCTACTGAACCTGCTCATGACTCGTGAGACATATATAACCTAGTCACGACCCTAACCCCCGAACCCAGTCGTGATGGCGCCTATCGTGAAGACAAGGCCAGCCACTTAAACCCAATTCACTTTTTAAACAATTAAACAGTGTAACAGTCATCTAAAACATGATATAGCAATACTAATTAGCAGATATTGTCAATAAAGTGCGGAAGTACAACCCAACACAGCCCTAACCGAGGTGTCACAAGTCACGAGCATCTCACAATACGGAATCCTAAAATGTAACTACAGAGTTCTATATACTGAACTAAGAACATAAAAGGAAATAGATAGGGGGGATCTCCAAGCTGCGAACGCCAATAGCTATTTAAAGACTCTTCAAAGATCCGCCTGAAGCTGGGATGAATCAGCACTCGGGAGCGGAACCAGCTACGCCTGAATCTGCACATAGGGTGCAGGAAGTAAAGTGAGTACTCCAACTCAGTGAGTAACAAATGTAAATAACGACTGAATGTAAGAAACACATAAAGCACAAGGCATTCTATAGTGAAGTAATAAAACCATTTAAAAGCAGTAAAACATTGAAAAGTCAAGTAAAATCCTCTTTCAACAAATAAACAAGTAATTGACCGGTAGTTAAGGTAAAGTAAACAAATAAAAGTTTGCCCCTCGGGCACCGTATCACCACATCCGCACCTCAGGAAACATCTCAGAACAGTAACAACCCCTCGGGCTAAATCTCACATCATAATGGGTACACACACTCATTGGGGGTGTGCAGACTCCTGGAGGGGCCACTTACGGCCCAAGCGCAATATCAAGTTATCTCGTGGCATCAAACTAGGCCATCGCTCTCATATCTATCAAGACACCTTATGAAATACATATATCAGGCCCTCGGCCTCAAATCAGTATTAGTGTTTCCTCACAACATAGTCCCTCGGCCTTACTCAGTCAAAAATCATCACATACCTCTCGGGCAATAGCAAAACTGTGTTTCTCAGCCCAAACATCATTTAAAATGTCATTTAAGTATTAAAACTGAGTAAACATGACTGAGTAGTAAAAATAGTGGAAAATAGCATGACTGAGTTCAAGTATAAAGTCAAAGCAGTGAGGAAATATCAATAAAAATCCCCGAAGGGTTCAAATAGTTGGCACGAAGCCCAAATATGGCATTCAGCCCAAGTCATGATGATAGCAAATAAGTTTCGGTTAGATGCGCGGTAAAATCATCAACCGGGACGGACCATGTCACAATCCCCAATAGCGCACAACCCCACGCTCGTCATCAAGCATGTGTCTCACCTCCAAATAGCACTACGATGTGCAATCCGGGATATCAAACCCTAAAAATATCATTTGCAATCATTACTCACCTCGAATCGGCTAAATCTCTAGCTCGCGACGCCTTTGCCGCTCGAATCGGCCTCCACGCGTGCCGAATCTATCCAAAATCATAATGGGGACGTCAAAATTCAGAAAGTTTTACATCAATAGGTTCCTTATCTCCCCATGAGTTCACACATATCAAAAGTTCTCAAATCCGACCCCAAATGGTCCTTCAAATCCACAATTAAAGTCTAAGTTCTCAAGCCCTAGTTTCCCCAATTTCCACCCTTAATTTCCATGATTTCTAGCTCTAATCCATGAATTAATAGCATAGGATGTGTTTAGGTCCAAAATCCTTACCTTAACGAAGTTCCCTTGAAATCCCTCTTCCAAATCGTCCAAAAGCTCTCAAGCCGAAGTCTAAAAATGGTGAAATAACCCAAAATCCGTAAAGGGCTCTTTTAATTCATCTGCCCAGGCCTTTCTGCATCTGCGGTACAATGCCCGCTTCTGCGGTACCGCATATGCGGCCAAACCACCGCTTCTGCGGTCCTTCACTTAAAACCCAAAATCGCATCTGCGATAAGACTTCTGCATCTGTGGCTTCGCAGATGCGACCATCTTGACCGCTTATGCGGTATTTGCTTGCCTGTCCCATTTCGCATCTGCGGCCTTATCCCTCGCACCTGCAGTCCCCAATCTGCAGGTGCGGAAATACCAGAAGCAGAAAATTCGTAGCTTCTACAAACATCCAACTTCTCCGTCCACCATTCGAAATCACCTCGTGGCCCCCAGGACCTCAACCAAAAGCACAAACATATCCTAATACCTTATTCAAACTTGTTCCAATCGTCAAAACGCCTCAAACAACAGCAAATCTACCAATTCACATTGGATTCAAGCCTAAGTTTCTAAAATCTTCTGAAATACGTTTTTGATCAAAAACCCAACAAAACCACGTCCGAATGACTTGAAATTTTTCACACATATCCCAAATAACACAAGGAAGCTACTGCAACTCTCGGAATTCTAGTTCGACCCCTATATCACAATCTCGCCTATTAACTGGAATTCTACTCTGAGCCTCCAAAACCCATTCCGATCACACTTCTAAGTCATAAATCACCTCTCGACGCTAACCGAACCATCGGAACTCACATCCGAGCTCTCTAACACATAATTCAATATCCGGTTTACTTTTCCAACTTGAACTCACTCTAAAGAGACTAAGTATCTCAAACCTTATCAAAATCATTTTGGATTCGATCCAACCAACCCGATACCACAAAACCCAGATAACGAATTATAAAGAAGCAGAAATGGGAGAAAACGGAGCGGTAACTCATGAGAGGACTGGCCGGGTCATCACAGCTACATGAAATGCACTCGCGATTCGCGATATGTTTGTTTTATTATTGTTCAAAGTTATTTTGATCTGGTCACATGAAATGCACACCCATATTTTGGAATTAGGTATCGTAATTGTGTCACAGGAACTGTACCCATAGTCACGATGGTTTATTTATCGCGCCTAAAACAAACTACAAATGTTCATATTTAAAACTAATTCGAAGTTCAATGTAAGGCTACTAATTATATATAATTGGGGTAGATATGTTTCACTTTAATTATTTTAGACAAATAAATTGGGCCATCAGTAAGCCCATTAGGTTATTTGATTAAAGAAATAACGGCACTGAGGCTACTTGGGCTCGAAATTGAGCCTAGAAGTAAAATGAACCTCAAAGACTTTGCCAGGCCTATTTTGACCATGGCTGTCTTATCTTGGGCTAACATCAGGCCCAGCAGGAAAGGCTAGCGCACAGGAAAAACTCACAACAGCCCTTCACCATAGTTATTTTTCGGACATTGGGCTCCCAAGTGAAGCCCAAATGACCAAGAAGAGGGGTTAATTCATCAGTTGGCATTTGCACAATTATAGGTAAGTATGAATCAGCTACACGAAGTTTCTAGTCACTTGAGGGAGACAATTCGAATAAAAATGGTTGACCTACTAATGATTGCAATGATTTTTGACTAACAAGTAAAAAGAAATCAATTATACTACGCATGGTTTAACAGTACATGAAAGGAATAATTTAACGCTATAATTCGGCAAGCAAACCCATAACTGGAGTCAAGCTTATTGGGCTTAATGCCCAGGCCTAATGGCCTAAGCTCTGACTCACGATCATTTTTTCCTTAACTGGCCCAGTTTGTAAGTCTGGCCCAACTTGAATTGCAGAGCAGAAACTAAATTTTAGCCTTTAGTCTATAGCCTTAGATGTTGCAACATTGTGCTTACATTACAAAAATACAATGACAAAATAATTATTTAACAAGTTCCTAACAGTAGTGGTTTAAATCACAATATGTAAATTCAAAGCTTAATTGGTTACAGTGCATTAGATAAGCTAAAGCTTTCACAAATCAGAAACTTACACTATAATTCATTAATACATAAAGATAACTGATCTATTACATTAGAATTCTATGAGAAGAATACACCAACTAATTCTATTACAATATTTGGGGAAAACTTACAGCCTAATGAACATCCACTCCCTTTGGATATACTTGATCCATCAAGCTTAGTTCACCAATATGAGGCTCTCAACTTTAGTACAATAGTAACAAACAAATCTAGTTTTTTTTGGGCTTTAACACATGCTGATTTGGCCAACTAGTGGCCAAATCCACAAGTTATAGCCCATAAGCCACATGACCTCAAACAAAACATTGTGCTATTATCATTGTGAGAAGAAGAAGAATGAAAACAGTTTTAGTAATCAAAGTTTCAAATTCTGTATAAAATGTTAACAAAAATAAAATTTAGACTTGACCATTTTTAAGAAGGGATTACAAGTATCAGTAAACCAAACAAGTGCTCATGCTAATTAATTTCCACACTTAAACTCCCACACCAAAATATTAGCTATATCTATAACAAGTTAATCAACCACTACATGAAAGAACATTCATTCATTACACACAATTTTGCAACTTTTGATCTTATAATTATTCAAACAATGCAGTACATAAAGAGAGTTGAAATCAGTACCTTGACAAGTAAAAAATCAACAAAAGAACAAGTGAGACTGCTAGCCAAAATTTTAGGGATTGAACAGCAACCAAGAACAAACAACAATAGTAGAAAAACAGCCCAGAAAACCAAGAACCAGCACTCAAACTTCTCAGAAAATCAGAGTACCAGAAAAACTAATCTAGAAATCTAACTAGAAAACTGAAGTTTTAGGCCAGAAAAGTTTTAGGGATTTTTCTTTGTATTCTGAAAATTTTAGGTGCAGATATGCTGATGAATGTCTGTCCAGTATAAAGTAATAACTTTACTTTTATAGGTTATGCCAAAATAGCATCAAAATGGCATATTCTACCCTAAATTCCCTAGGTGTCAGATAGTACAACATATTTGGACAGTTTTCTGCCCTTTTTCCAGCCCAATTCTAGCCTTTTCATGCTAGAAATGGGGACAACTGTACAAATGCTAGAACCTTCTAATTTTTACCTTATGTAAAATCTAATTTTACCCCTTCAATTACTAATTATTTCAGTTTCAACTTATATTCTGATCCTATTTTGATTCCAGAAATCCCTTTAGGACCTTCTAGAACTAGCTAAGTGATTCTTTATTAAGTTTCCTTAATTTATTTCAATTGTACCAACGTACAGCGTTGGGGTATTACCCTTCATTTCTAAAATTAACCTAAAATCTAGGGTATCTAGGTTTCAGTTCTAACCATTTAAACATAATTGACAAGTTTCCCTAACACTCCCTAAACAAACACTGAATTTAAACTTGTAACCAAACAATAACTAAATAAAAACAGAATGATAACACAATGAAACCTAGAAATCAACCTAATTTGTTTGCAATTAAACAGATTAATCAACTAAGGCTAGGGCTTTCTTAATAACTAATCAGAGATCGGCCAAGTAAATTGTTTAAGTACTCCTAAAACTATTCTAATCAACTTCAAACTAAACATTGAATATCAAACAAACAACTATAAGAGAGAAACAAACAAAAAGAAAAATAGAATAGTCAATTTTGTCAAAACCCTAAAAAAGATTAAACCTAATTAACCTAAACTTATGCAAATTGAAATTAAACTTTAAATGATGAAATTTTAGCATGCTTTAATTACCCTAATAAACAGATGCAAACAAACAAGCTAAACAGTCATGAAAAAGAAAAGAGAAAACCTAACATTGCAATTACCTAAAACATGCGGCTAAACAAGAAATTGTAAAAGAAAGCAGAAGGTTAAAAATAAAATAAAAAAAATAAAAATGGGAAAGGAAATTACCTAAGGCTCGTTTGGAATCGACCAGTTGGAACTCGGCCGATTAAAAGGGAAAATAGGAACTTAGACAACCATTAATCGCTTGCTCTTAACATGTATAATCGACTAATGGACATCTTGGGTTCATATGGACCAATACTGATCAAGAATCAAAAAATGAAAGTTAGGGTTTTTGGGGTCTAAGATTTAAGATTTGAGAGGTTGGGGACTGATTCAAAGGGAACTGGGTGATATTTGAAAAGATGACAGTTATTTTTTTTTGGCAATCCACTAGGCAAGTGCCTAGGGCTAGTTTAATATTAATAACAGAAAAGATAAATACATCAATTAGGAAAAGTACAAATAAGGGGTACAATAGCACCGGTATTGTTACACATATAACACAAATCGGGCTAACCTTACTGTACTAATCCTATTGAGGCTTGTCAACCTCGCCTATTAACAAGAATGTAAAAAATATGAACTTGAAAGGACCAAATATTCTATGATCATCACATAGTTTATAACATACTCTGTGATGATATTACAGATCAGGATACTAATAAAGTGGTAGAATAAAATGTAGTACCCATTTGATTGTTGTCCCTTTTTTCAACCTTGTAAAATCTTCAATTTTTACTTCTTTGTCGTTTTCATCTACCTTGTTCAAAAAGTATTCAAGAATCATCGTCTATTTTTTGACCGGTTGGACCTCGCTGACGAAGTTAGGGCAGCCTGCTTTTGTTTGGCAGCTCTCATTGGAGGTCGCCTAACAATTGCTTCATTGTCAGACCTTGTTGCAATTTTCATCCAAATAGCACCTGCTTTGCTTGTTCCAATGTGGTCCTCCACAGTGTTTGGTGGTGTATCTAGGTGGTGAATACATGTGCGACAAGGAGGCTTACTTGGAATGAACTCTGGAGCCTCCAACTTGTTCTTTAATTTTACAGTCAAAGTATTCTCAAAATATAGTATTTGAACTTCATCCTTGATAACTCTTTCCACACGATGGCTGGCAAATCGAAACCTTAGTTTAAGACCATTTTCCTGTTCCATTTTCAAATTTGAGCAGGTGATTGAATTTGACAAAGTGACCAAAGGTTGCTTGATCATGGGATTCGCGATAGTATTTTCCACGCAAGGGCTGGAAGATGACAGTTATGGAGTGTTAATTTGGTGGAGTTTGGGGGTGGTCTGCCGCCGTGAGGTGATTTCTGGTTGGCGGACCACGGCAGAGGCAACAAAGGGATTTAGGGCGGCTAGGGTTTCGTTATTTGGGAGTGAGTGACGGAAATGAGAGGGGGTCTATGGGGTGGGGTACTTTGGTTCGGACAGTTATATATAAAAATGAATATCAGCTCCTAGTCGTTGGATTCGTATGGATCAACGGCTGGGATAGCTTGGGGCGAAATGGGGTCGTTTTGGGATAAGTGGCTTGGACCGGTGAGATTGATCTTTGGGCTTGGGGGTTTGGACATGGTAAAAGGGAACTGGGCCACCAGATTTGATCTCTGGGTGGCCCAATTTTGAGAGCAGCCCTTCCTTTTTTCTTTTATTACTTTTTCTTTCTTTTTGTTTTCTTTTTTATCTAATTTTAAACCCTAATTAAATTAATTAAGTCCTAAATTAAATCCTAAATTAGTCTAACCTAGAAAATCAAACTAATAATCTATTTATAATATTTATAAAAATAGTTAAACCTAAATTAATGAAGGAGAAATTACTAATCTAGCATTTAAAGCTAAAAATGTAAAATGAACGATATTTTTGTGATTTTCATTTTAATAAAGCAATTAATTAACCAATTAATACTAAAATATGAACACACAATCTACTATGCCATGCATGATAATTTTGACATTTTGGGGGAATTTTTTCATGATTTTAACAAAATTAAAAGTGCACAAAAATGCAAACAATTAATAAAATCCTACAAAAATCCTATAAAATTGAAAACAATTTGGAAAAAATTTATTTCTTTATCTTTGTAGGAATATTTTTAGTAGGGCAAAAATCACATGCTCACAACTGCCCCTCTTTGCTCGGAAACACAAAGAATTTTCGAGCAAAGAAAAAATAAGCAATTATGAGCAATTTTTGCCCGTTTGGATACTCCCTGGGAAGTATTTTTTGGAAAAAGTCTGACCAAACTTGCTTTGGAGGTTGCCTACATATCCTTAGCTATAAAGGAATCAGGTCAGTGTAGTTCTAGAAGTTTTGGTAGTTGGGACTACCGAGAAACTATGAAATCACTGTTGTTTCTACTGTGTCTGCTTGCTGAGCTCCTTATTACACCAAAATGAAAAATGAAAAGCTAAACTAACTAAGCCTATCAACCACGAGTTAAAAGATTCCTATCTATAAACATTCTGAAGCTTGATCTTGAGTTTTGGATGGTTATACCTGCAGACTCTGAGCTGAATCTTGATGCTCGTTAGCTGCAATCGCTGATTCATTTTTTCATCAGCTTTTCGGATCAAGGAGGGACATGCAAAGCTTGTGAGTTCAATCATATCTTGAGCAGTCCACATCTTTTATCCGCTTCTACACTTAGAGTTTACTTCTTCTCTTGTTCTTCTTTTCTTTTATTTGGATTGAGATTTCTTCTTTTGGTCATCTCAAACCTCGTTCCTGACGGTAAAAACCTGTTCAGGCACCAAAACAAACAAACAAACGAAATTTTTCTGCCCCAGTTTTCACTAGGAAAATTTTGTGAGTTATTGTAAAAATCTAAACTACTTTTTTATTGAAAGCAATAAAAATCAGGATTGTGTATCCTTGAGAAAAAGAAATTAGGGAGTGGAGACCCTATATCTAAAATGAAATCAACTGGGGATTGGAGGCCCTAAGTTGGAAAGATTACCAGGTTATGCTGGCATCAGCTAGGGAGTGGGACCCTGTGTTGGAAAAGATTATCAGGTTATACTGGCATCATTTAGGGAGTGAGACCCTATGTTGGAAAAGATTACCAAGTTATGCTGGCATCAGCTAGGGAGTGTAACCCTATGTTGAAAAAATTACCAGGTTATGCTGGCATCAACTAGGGAGTGGAACCCTATGTTGGAAAAATCATCGGGTTATGCCGAGAGTCATCGGGTTATGCCGGAAGAGTCATCGGGTTATGCCGGAAGAGTCATCGGATTATGCCGGAAGAATCATCGAGTTATGCCGGAAAAGTCATCGGGTTATGCTGGCATCAACTAGGGAGTGGGACCCTAGACGCAGCTAGGGATTGGAGACCCTATGCTACCATGATTTTGGATTTTTCTTCTTCTTTTTATTTTCATTTCATTTCATCATCATTTTTTATATTTCAAAGAATGAGTAAATGCGGGAAAGAATTTTGGAGGAGACTTCCCTTTTTGGAGTTGTTGCTCCGAAACTATATTTTTAGCCCTTGCGCCCTTTCTTTTGGTTGCACCTGCTTCTTGTAAGGTTGTTTTTGGATTGCACATATTTCCTATTTTCAAACAAAGAACAATTATTAGTTTGAAACGGTGGTTAATTTTGTGGCCTTGATTGTTTCAATCACTTGATTTTGGCCCAGCTCTTTCAATAAAATCCCCATTGCTTGCTGGCTTTCTGGAAATTGGTTTCATTTCTACACCTGGGAATCTTGACTTTTCCTAAATTTCCCATGATGACTAACCCGTGTGGGGCTTGGCCTTTTCCATCTTATTTTGCCTTTATGGACACTTGAATTTGACTTCCTTTCTTTTCAAGAGTTTTTGACTCTGGAGTATCGGCTATTATGGCCAGTCGAGGCCAACTTGATGCACTTGTTGAGGCTGGGTTCTTTCTTGAGTATTAGCTTTTGTCAAACAAAACCCTGTAAAACTAATCTTGCCATATTTTCTTTGTATTAGTTTCATAAGAGAATTAGACTGAAGGGGAGTCAAAGAAAAATAAATAACGGACATGATAATGAATTTAAACGAGAAGTGTCCCTTTCAGGGAAAGTAAAGAAGGACTTATCTGGAGTGCATGCAGACTTCAATAGACATGACATGCTTCTTGGACTGAATACCCAATCTGTGCAAACCATCCAACTCTCATAAACCCACCATAACCCATATCTCAAAACCGAGAAATCTTGCGAGGACTCTATCAGTGCTGATGGTTGTAAGGGATCCTTTTTTCGATCAGTGTCGCCCTTTGCAAGTTTTTCACCACCTGACCTCTCTCATTTCTCTTCTCACCATAGTTATGTAGTGCTCTTTTCGAGTTTTCACTAACAAGACTCTCTCATTTTCAATTTCTCTACTTACCATCGCCCTATGGTGCCCGTGTGGGTTTTCACTAGTAAGACTCTCTCATTTTATTGTATCAGATCCAAGTAACCACATACTCCAATTTTGAACATCTTTACCGATTTATCGGAAGGACTTGAAGAGGATTTCGGGTAAAAAGAGTTTGGATTGAATTACAACTTTGGAACCTTTCAGACGAACCATTATGACTTCTGCCCCAGTTTCAACTTTGGGGAAATATGGATTTTTGTTTTAGTGTGACTGAACCCCAGAGAGAGGCTGCCTATGTATCCTTTCAGAATCAAGTCGAACGTAGTTCAGGAAATTTTGTTTTTGATTTTCTTTTTATTATTTTTAAACAATATTTTCCGGTTCCAAAGAGGTAATAAAAGAAAGGTAACCGGCTCAAAGGGCTTGCAAAGGGTTAACGGTGTTTGGGTAGCGAGAAAGAAAGCCTTCGTCATTCCACTCGGAGAATATCGTTATCGTAGAAGGGTTAAACGTAATACCTTTTGACCACATCAGCATTGACAGCTGTTTCGGGGTCATTTCCTTCGATGTCTCCCAAGTACAATGCCACTTTTGGCAACAATTTTCTTATAATATACAGACCCTTCCAATTTGGAGCAAATTTTCCTTTTCCTTCCTTATGATACGGAAGAATCCTCCTTAAGACGAGTTGCCCCACTTTAAAGTTTCTGGGCCACACTTTCTTTCTGTATGCGCAGGCCTTTCTTTATTGATACAACTCCCCGTGGCAAACAGCGGCCATCCGCTTTTTATCAATCAGGGTTAACTGTTCTAGACGGGTCTTGACCCATTCATTGTCCTCAATCTCATCTTCAACGATGATTCAAAGAGAGGAAATTTCAACTTTTGTGGGTATTACGACATCAGTGCCATAAACCAATAGATAGGGTGTTGCTCCAACTGATGTGCGCACAGTTGTGCGGTATCCTAATAATGCAAAAGGAAACTTTTCATGTCATTGTCTAGAACTTTGAATCATTTTCCTAAGGATCTTCTTGATATTTTTGTTCGCTGCTTCAATAACACCATTAGCTTTGGGCCAATAAGGGGTAAAATTCCGATGTGTGATCTTAAATTGTTCGCATACCTCCCTTATCAAATGACTGTTCAAGTTTGCACCATTGTCCGTAATGATAGTCTTAGGAATACCAAAATGACAGATAATATTGGAATGTACGAAGTCCACCACTACTTTCTTGGTGAAGGCTTTAAGAATGACTGCTTCCACCCATCTTGTGAAATATTCAATGGCAACTAAGATGAATATGTGTTCATTTGAAGCTTTCGGCTCAATTGGCCCAATGACATCCATATCCCAGGCAATGAACGACCACGATGCTAACATAGGATGCAATTCTAATGGCAGTGCATGAATCAGGTCATCGTGTACCTAACATTGATGACACTTTACAACAAAATTGAAACAGTCCCTTTCCATGGTCATCCAGTATTAGCCTGCCCGAAGGATTTTCTTTGCAAGGATGTATCCGTTCATATGGGTTCCACATACTCCCGCATGCACTTCACTCATGTTTTTTCCATCCTCTTGGGCATCCACGCATCTTATAAGGTTCAAATATGGAGTTCTTTTGTACAAGACTTCTTCACTCAAGAAGAAACTACTGGCGAGCCTTCTAATGGTTCTCTTTTGGTCTCCACTAGCTTGTTCAGGATATTACTTTGTTTCCAAGAATATTTTGATATCATGATACCATGGCTGAACATCTGGTTCCATCTCAATTGTATTGCAATAACCATATCTTTCTTGAATTTGGATTTCCAGTGGGTCAATGTGGACATTGCCTGGATAAGGCAGCATCGAGGACAAAGTAGCTAGTGTGTTGGCTAACTCATTCTGAAACTGAGGAAGTACCTGAACTCGATGGATTTGAATTGCTTGCTAAGATCTTTCACATGTTGCCTGTATGGGATAAGCTTGATATCTCGGGTTTCCCATTCACCTTGATCTTGTTGGGTAATCAAGTTAGAATCTCCCATGATCAATAAGTCTTCCACATTCTGATCGACTGCCATGTTTATGCCCATAATAAAGGCTTCATACTCGGCAGTGTTGTTCCTACAGAAAAACCGAAGACGGGTTGGGGCCGGATAGTGTTGACTAGTGGGCGAAATCAAAATTGCCCCAATTTCGACACCTTTTGCATTCACAGCTCCGTCAAAGAACATTTGCCAAGCATTAGTGTCTTCTAGAATAACCTCAACTGAATTTACTTCCTCATCCGGAAAGTAAGTACTCAAAGGCTGATATTCATCATCAATAGGATTTTGAGCTAGGTGATCCGCCAATGCTTGAGGTTTCATTACCGTGCAGGTGACATAGACTATGTCAAACTCGGTGAGCAGGATTTGCCATTTCGCTAACCTTCCTGTGGGCATCGGTTTTTGGAATATGTACTTTAGGGGGTCCAATCTGGTTATGAGATAGATGGTATAAGACAACAAGTAATGCCTAAGCTTCTGAGTGACCCAAGTTAGGGTGCAGCAAGTTCTTTCCAACAAAGTGTACTTGGCTTCATAACTAGTGAACTTCTTGCTCAAATAGTATATGGATTGTTCTTTTTTCCCGGTCACATCATGTTGCCCGAGAACACATCCAAAAGAATTTTCCAACACTGACAAGTACAAGAATAAAGGCTTTCTAGGTTCGGTGGGACCAACACTGGCAGATTCAACAGATATTATTTCATTTTGTTGAAAGCTTCTTGACACTCATCTATCCATCTAATCGCCGCATCTTTCTTCAATAGCTTAAATATGGGCTCACACGTGGAAGTCAACTGAGCAATGAATTTGCTAATGTAATTCAACCTGCCCAGCAGACTCATAACCACTTTCTTGGTTCTTGGAGGGATCAAATCCGAATAGACTTTATCTTTGTTGGATCTAGCTCGATGCCCCTCCGACTGACTATAAACCTCAAAAGTTTCCCAGATGGTACTCTAAATGCACATTTAGCTGGATTCAACTTCAAGTCATACTTACGTAGGCGCTCAAAGAACTTTCTCAAATCTCGCACATGGTCATCCTGTGTTCTGGATTTAATGATCACATCATCCACATACACCTCAATTTCTTGGTGCATCATGTCATGAAAGATGGCAGTCAAAGCTCTCATATAAATTGCCCCGGCACTCTTTAAACCAAACAACATGACCCTATAACAGTAAGTACCCCAAGGTGTGGTGAAAGCCGTCATTTTTGCATCTTCTTCATCCATCAAAACATGATGATACCCAGCACAACAATCCACGAAAGACTGTATCTCATGTTTGGCACAGTTGTCAACAAGAATGTGGATGTTTGGTAATGGAAAGTTGTCATTGGGACTTGCTTTGTTCAAATCTCGATAATCAAAATACACTCGGGTTTTCCCATCTTTCTTTGGCACTAGGACTATATTAGCCAGTCATGTGGTGTATCGGACAATTCGGATCACACCGGCTTTCAACTGTTTGGTGATTTCTTCTTTGATCTTGTCATTGATGTCTGTTTTAAACTTTCTCTGCTTTTGTTGGACAGGTGGATAACCGGGATAAGTTGGCAATTTGTGCACTACTAAATCAATAATCAATCCTGGCATATCATCATAGGACTAGGAAAACACGTCTTTGAATTCGAACAAAAATTGGATCAATGCATCCCTAGTTCTTTCATTAGCGTGAATGCTTATCATGGTTTCCTGGACCTCTTCCGAACTCCCCAAATTAATTGGCTCAGTTTTGTTTAAGTTTAGCTTAGGCTTATTCTAAAATTGTTCCAGTTCTCGGTTTATTTACCTAAAAGCCTCATCTTCATCATATTCTAGTTCTTGATTCATTATTTCACAGTTAGACATCGTATTAAGATCTGGCCATAAAGTCTGCAAGCATGTCATGTATTTAAGTCCGCATTATTAGAATTGAAAAGAGAGATAAGACAATTAACAAAAAATCAAAAAGAACAAATAAAGAGATTTGTAGATGATGAAATATTGATTTCATTTCATTGATTTTGAAGATAGGAGGATTTACATTGGAATTTTAAAAGACAATAAACTAAAAAACATTCGAGTTACACCCTGAAATAACTCGAAATGCAGAAAAGACGGCAAGACTGAACTACTGGGATTCCCGCTTGATTGGGAATAGAGTAGCCTTCCAACTTTGAAGTTTGGCATTTTGCCCCATATATTGCACCTCAGTAGTGCTTGAGCCTTCACCCGGTTAGACCATGAGAACCTCATATAACATTTGCCTCATTGCCCCATAGATGTCCTCAATTTCTTCGGTCGTGAAGGCCTCTTCTTCTTTTTCTTCTATGTACCTTGGCTTAACAAACGTTCTGGCGAGATGCGGGACCAACTGATTCAGAACCCACCCATTATTCTTACGTTCATTATCCCATTTTACGTTGGCTTCTGTAGCTTGGAAACCGACACAAAAGAATTTCTCACTGGCAGTCAAAGTGATGGGTTCTGTAATGCCTTGCAAAGATTCCCCGAGCCCTTTAGCTTTTATCCATGTTTGATCATTTCTATGGCGACCATGATTGACGCGTTTGACAAGAAGGGTTGAGGAAACGGGGTTCCTTCCTCATACTAGTCCGCGACCATGATTTCAAAAGCTTGGTAGACTATGTGCTCGCTACCTTCCTTAGTCTCCAGACATGGGACTGACGGGTCCCTGTAGATTTTAATGCTCATCTTCTCTGTGGACCATGATTTCCTGGTATTCATGTTTAAACTTAACCATTTGGTGGAGAGTAGAGGGTATGACCCTTGCCGCATAGATCCAAGGCCTTCCTAGGAGAAAATTGTAGGAGGTGTCCATGTCCAAAACCTGAAATGTTACTTCAAAATCAACAGGGCCGAAGGTTAGGATCAAATCAATCTCCCTTATTGTATCCCTTTTGACACCGTCAAAAGCACATACACAAACATTGTTGGGCCTAATCCTTTCAGTCCCAATTTCCATTCTCTATAAGGTCGAGTGAGGGCAAATATCAACCCCAGATCCACCATCCAACATAACTCTTTTCACGTAGTATCCTCCACTTTTAACGGTCAAATGAAGAGCTTTGTTATGGGCAGCCCCTTTCGGAGGCTAGTCATTTCGGTTGAATGATATCCAGTTGACTTCAAAAAATTGTTCTACCATTCTTTCCAATTGCTCAATTGTGGTCTCGACCAGAACATATGCTCATTGATCGTCTTTAACTGCACTTTCTGATGCTCATTCGAGCTTATCAGTAAGGACAAAAGTGAGACCTGAGAGGGGACTTTCTAAGTTGATCAATCACGGCGTGGTCCGAGGTTTTCATCTTTCAAAATAATTCCTCTACCTCTTCAGCACTAACTGGCTTTTTAAGCAGAAAACATTTCTATTTGGTCTTGTTCAATTCTTCTAAGTTGAGGTGCTTCCTAGACGAGTTCGCTTCATTCACCTACCCCATAATTTCCTTTCCCTTGTACATCACTACTGCTTTATTGTAGTTCAAGGGGTTGGCAGTGAGGTCCTTCATAAGATTCTGTGGTGTGCGACTGATAACCACGGGCTCAATCAGCCAGGGTAAAATTATCGGCCCCCGTGCCACATAAGTCCCCTTTGGTACGTACATCTTTGGTACCTTTAGCGTAACCTTGTTTTGCTCAAACCTTTTGGGGGGACTCAACACGAATTATTCCTTTCTAGGGGCGGGAATATAAAGTATGGCATCTTTAGGAGGTACTACCATGTCTTGGCTTCCACAGCCTTTTCTATGCTTTGAGGAGTGGATTTATTTTTCTTCTCATCCTTAGCTTACTTTGTTGCTGCTTTGAGCTTCTTTTCAACATCGGCAATAGCAATGATAACTTTCAAAGCTGGGTCGAACTCTCTGTCCTCACAAATTATCCCAATAATTGGCCCATTGTTGTGAGCTAGCAATGGGTTATTGGTTACATTGGGGACCTCTTCGTCCCTCAACACTACCTGCTTTTTTCTATCAGGTTCTTGACCGCTCTCTTAAGGGTCCAGCAATCTTCAGTGTCGTGCCCTTCTTCCCCTAAATGATAAGCGCATAGGGTACCTGGTCGGTAGGAGGGAGACTCTGGGTTTTGCCTGTTTAGAGGTACGGGTTGTAACAAACCCATTTGGATCAATTTTGGGAAGGGGCTGGAATATGATTCACTAATGGGTGTGAAGTTGGTTTTCTGGGTGGTTCACTGGTACGGATGTTATATGGAAAATTATTTTATGGTAGACGGGGATTATATGTAGCTTGGTGAGGAGGGTTATTTCTGGGAGGTGGAGCTCGATTCTGGTTATAATATTTTTGCGGCCGAGCGTATCGCTGGGCATTCATTACTGCATAAGGCTGAGGAGTCATGGAATATAACGCATCTTGGTGAGGGTAGTAATATTGCAGGGTGGTTGAAGAGGAACCAAAGTAACCTCGAGGTTGACGGGGGCTTCTCAGACTTGAGGCCATCATTGTCACTTCTTCTTTCTTTTTCTGGTTTGCTACACCCCCCGACCCACTCTGGATTCCTTGAGAAGTGGCTCTTATAGCCGACTGGCTCAGGATGCTATCCATTTTTAAACCATTTTCCACCATTTGCCCAATCTTTGTGGCTTCTGCAAACAGCTTGCCCATAGAGGACATCATGTTCTAGAAATAATCAGCCTCTTGGGCTTGCAAGAAGACACTGACCATCTTGATCGCATCCATTGGGGGTTTCACCCTGGCAGCTTGTTCACGCCACTTAATCGCATACTCTCGGAAGCTTTCTGAAGATTTCTTTTTGAAATTGGACAAAGAGTTTCTATCTGGAGCTATGTCCACATTGTACTGGAACTGTCTAACAATGTCTCAGGCCAAGTCATCCCATATGTGTCAGTGGGAGATGTCTTGGTCCATATACCATTCGGATGCAAGTCCGGCTAAACTCTCCCCGAGGTAAGCCATCAATAGTTCTTCTTTTTCGCCCGCTCCTATTAACTGATTGCAATACCTTTTCAGGTGGGCTGTGGGGTCTGCATGTCCACCATACTTTTAAAATTTGGAAGTCTTGAAACCAATGGGCAGATGAACATGAGGGAACATGCACAAGTCATCGTAGGAAACACTCTTCTGGCCACTCAGGCCTTGCATGTTCTTGAGACTTTGTTCGATACATTTTATTTTCTGATTGATCTCTTCTTTCTCGGGTTCTTCACAGTTCTTTCTTGTTCCATGGGAGACTCATACCGGGGGTGTTGAGGGTAAGAATTTGGGGTGACATGAGCTGGGTCTAATTGAAATTGTGGCACTTGAAAAATAAAGGTTGATAGTTCAAAGCATGGCCTAGGCATTGTTGGCTATGCCATAGTAGAGACTGGTGGTGCGGTGAATACTGTAGAAGATACTCTCGAAAAAGGTACCTGGGGGAGAACCTCATAAGGCGTACCGGTGAAATTAGATCTCATAGTGGGATACCCGAACGAGAAGAACTGGTTGGTTATGGGAATAGGGATGTTGGAGGTTCCACCGGTCCTGGGAATATGTTCGGGAAATCCAGGGATTGCACTGGGCGGTTCTCTACTGTTAGACCAACCATCTCACATCTCCAACATGCGGAGGCGTAGTATTATATTTTCTTCAGCAATTGCTGACTCTAAGGCCGGGATAACCGGTGTCGGGCTATCCTTTGAAGGGTTAATGATGGTTAGGTGACTCTCTGATGTCATTGAGACACTCCCTTCAGATCTTCTAAAGTAATGGTGCGAATCCAGGTTACCACAAAAGCAACCACCTAAAAACAGAACCTGATCTCAAACAACATACACAACAAACTGGTTAGTTTGAGACATTTAACACATAGGGAATCGCACGTTAGGGAATGCATGCACCTATACAGTTAAACGTTTTTCTACTTATTTTGCAACGGTTGTGTGTTTCATCCTGGATTTTCGTTTTGTCCACTTCCAAATCCCGAATCATTTCTTTCTTTGCGCTCTTTCATTATTTTCTCTCTTTTGTTTGCACTCTCTCTTTCGCATTGTTTTCTCTCTTTTTCTTGTGTCCTCTTTCCATCATTTTCTCTCTTATTTGAATTATCTATAGCTATAACCGGATCTGATGGGGATTGCCTACATATCACGACACCGCATGAATCAGATTATTACGTAGTTCGGGGGATAAATGCGAAATAAAAAGGAAGAAAATTTTGGTTTTCTTCAAACTTTCATCAAATAAAAACTGCTGCTTTTGCTCTATTACAAAGACTCCATCATACTGACTTTAGAACTAAAAAAACAAAAACAGACTCAAAGCAGACTAACAGACTCTAAAAGGAAACTGAAATACATACTCGAAAAGAAAATCAGGAATACATAAGTGCCTCCAATACTACTCCACGGGGCCACGGGACATCAGTCTGTCTCAACGCTGGCCTACATGCAATATCTTCTTGGAGGCGATCCAGGTCATCCATTATCTGGCGAACAAAAGTCATCACTGCGGCGAAGAAAGTGGATCTAGTCTTATCCTCGCACTCATGGCATTTCATGATGATATGATCAGTAATTCCTCTAATCCTTTCTCTAATGATGCCTTTCTCTTGGAGTAGGCATCCAATTTGTTGAGATCTAGCTTCCAGAACTTGGGTGTCCGTATGGCTTTGCTCCTGAATTGTCGCATGTCCTCTTCCAGACGTGACATCAATGCATAATAATGTTCGCTCTCTACCTTAAAGTTCTTTGCCTGTTGAGCCATTTCATTCTCGAGGGTAGTTAGATTTTTCTTTAGATTTGCGACCTCTCTATCATATTTTTCTTTTAATTGCTGAACAAACCCTGCCCTTCCTTTTGCGTTCTTCGCCAACTTTGCTCAGGCTCTGGCCAATTTACCTTCGAACTTTTCCAAGTCAGTCCCCTACTCACATACTTTTATCCTGAGACCATTTATAAGTTTTTCATCTGTTTGGCTCCTTCCCGGGTTTTTAGCAGTTATTTTCATCCTTTGAATCTGGGCTCGGAGGGCTTCATTTTCTCGGACCAACTTCTTCTTCTCTCCTTCATCAGCAGCAGCCTTCACACTATTATCAAATTTAAGATCTAGTATTTTCCCTTCTAATTTGCTTATCGTAACCCTGTAGCTTTTCTCTTTTGCTAACCAATTCCATTGTTTTTGTGCCCCATTAGTGAACTGTTGTACGTGGGGCCTTTTGACGGGTCGTTCAGGCTCTTGATGGACTTGAACCCTTTTACCATACCAAGCCGTGTAGCTAGGTTCTACGTCACCCTTGGACAAATCCCGTACTCGAGTCTGTGGCTCCAGAAACCTACATTGATGCCAAATCTGGCGAACCTTTTCTTCTAGGAATGCAGCTTTTGGACCTAGTTTGATGATTTGTCAACTCAAATCTTCATCATGAGGGACATTTTGGTACCTACCCAGCTGGATACTCCGAAGACCTATTAATAAAAGAAAGCACACTCTGGCTGACATATATATAACTTTGTTGACCTGGAGCCAACCGAATCTCTATTCAATTTTTCTCGCAGTCAAAGAACACAAATGTGAGAACCTCATGCCTTTGTACCTTCTGGAAACTCATGACCATCCACCCAGTTTTCGTGCTCTTCATTGCAGTTAAGACTAGTCAGACCATAGTTCATGTACCCCGAATGACAGCAAAGATGTTCTTCCATCCAGAGTTGTAAAAGCATGTTGCAACCCTAAAAAAACTTTCCCCCAGCTTGACAAAAAGTTAAAGCTCAGTAACTTTCTGCTACGATCATTGGTATTGTCACACCTCCTTTTTACCTACACCTCCGAGAGGGTGTAAGAGAGTTTTTCCAATTAAAGGACAATCAAAACGGGATTTATTGTTAAAAAATTCAGAGTCGTCACTTGGGAGATTTATAGTGTCCCAAGTCACCGGTTGAATCCCGAATCGAGGAAAAGCTTGACTTTGTTTAACAGTCCGCGAATCAGAAATCCAAGTAAGGAATTCTGTTAACCCATGAGAAGGTGTTAGGCATTCCCGAGTTCCGTGGTTCTAGCACGGTCGCTCAACTGTTATATTAGGCTTAACTCTCCGATTTTAGAAACATGTTTTAACCTATGATGCCATTTTAAACTTTTGACTGCTTTTAATTAATTTTTAAAGAAGATTGAACGTCGTTTAAAACGTGCCTTTAGATCGCACCACATGAAATGCACCCCCAATCCTAAATACATTTTAGTCAACGTTTTAAGATTTTGATTTGGGTCACATGAAATGCACACCCGAGTTTAGAAAGGTAATATTATTAAATGACGCGCCTACGCAACTACGCGTTAACGACTTTGCGAGGGCCATGGAAATTCACTAAATGGCACGCCTCGAATTCTAAAATTAAAAGAAATGATCAAACAAGGGTCAAGCATTTGAAATTTTGTTTGGCTTGGCGCACACCGATTTATTTTAACTTAAAGGTTTCTAAGATAATTCGTGGGGGGGGCATTCATTATAAGTTATCTTATTATAGCTCACCTCCTAATTATTTGAAATGATCTAACTTAAATAAAGAGGAAGCCCAAAAGAACTCAAAAATGGTATGTTAAAACTAAAGCTTAAAACGAAATAAATAAACAATGGTCTGTTTCCCTTTGAGTCTAAGCCCATGACGTATTGCAACTACAAAACTCAGGATTTGAAATAATTGGGGCCAAACTCGATAACAGGCGCAGTTTGTACACACGGGGGCGGAAGAGTGGGGATTCAGGATCGAGGCTTAATGCCTTATTCCATCCCAGACCAGCTCTTTTGCGTTCAGGCTCAATAGAGCCCAAATTGAAACATGGTAGCATCATCAAGAAACGAGACGCAAGTTTGAATCCATAGAACAAACAGGATATTAACCTTTATCATTTCACGTTTCCAATCATCAAACAAATGGACAAAACTATGGGTTATGACTGTTGAAGTAATAAATAAATATGCACATTACTGTTTTATCTTTCGAAAAGGCAAACTCATTTCCACAACTTGCTGAATAACCCCCTAAGGCTAATTCAAACAGTTCGAGCAAAGAACACCTGGGGATTAATTTGCCATTATAAAGCCATATTCCCAAATCTGACTCTTTTGAGACTTAACATTATGAGCAGACACTAATCGCATGAAATGACCAAGTAAAACGCCACCGAACTGAATTTCACAAACTGCAGCTACCAATTATCACCCCCAAAAAACACAAAAAACGTATAACTTTCTAATTAACACAATCCAATTGAGTGTCCTTCCCAGTCCAATTAAACTACTATAACAGACTCTAAATCCCGCAAATAATCAAGTAGTAACTGTTACATCTAACTTCATGTTAGCAACCTATTAGTTACAGCCATTCATAGCAAATAGTCATTATACTAAACAAATACAAAATCATGGGATATGGAAACAATAGCACTAAACTAAAGAGCCAAGACATATTGCAGCTATTTCATTTCATTCTGCAAGTCAAAATTTCGTACATGGCTTTAAGTTCAGAAATGTGTACCTGAAGAGCAAAATAAGAGAAAAGATAGGGATCAGCACAACAGAATTGTATCAGCAGATAAACAGCCACACCAGCTAGAACACAACCCCAAATTAAGGATGTTGAACCCACAGAACTGACTATAAGTCCAATAGAACAGTAATTTAAACCCAGGTTGGCCCAAAACTTTCCAGAAATTAACCTTAAACCTTGTTAAATCTATATGAATCAGAAAACTGCTTCAGAAATTCAAAAAAACCTCAAAGTTCAAGTTACTTGATGAAACAGTAATTCTTTATGATATTTTCAGTCGTCCGAAGCCTTTTCTGGATTTCTAGCTCTTCACCCCTAAATTCCCCCTTGAAATGCAAGATAGAGATGCCTTTATAGGCAAGGCATTAGGGTAGTCCTAAGAGAATCAGACTTGCACTTACCCCCCTTTCCTATTTTTGTTTTACCTAAAATACCCCTACTCAACTATCAGAATTTCAAACATAGCCCCCCATCCCATTTCCTGGAAGCTTTTTAAGGTTGTTATATAAAGATTCCCTAGACTGGACTACCCAAATTACCCCTTAATGACCTTTTTTTTACTGTTGCAACCCATGGGTATGGGTCATGGGTCAATGACCCATATCTTCAGGTCCAAATGAACGAATCCAGTGAACCTCATGCCTAAATCAAAATTCCATTTAACTAAATTGATGAGAAGCAGAAAAGGGAAAAAATTGAATAACTTCAAAAATCAAGGTCTAAACTAAGCGATTGGTTTCTCTTTATTTTTTAAGCTAAAATACTAAACCGGAACTAATTTACCAAATGAACAAAAATCTAACTTAAGCCAATTCTCAGAAAATGTCATAAAAAACAAAAAACAGAGAACAATAATTAAGAACATAAAAAGACAACTAAATATCCGACGGAACAAAAATGAACGCCAAATCAATATAAAGGGAAAGACTAGGTTCCAAACTCTTAAAAGATTTCAGACGGAGGACAAGCCACTCAAACAGACGTAGAAGAAAAGAAGAAGAACAAGAGATGAAACGAACAATAACGGACAGAAAATGAAAGAAAACTCACCGATCAAACTTGAAGTCACCGGGTAGTTCTGCTTTCATCCCAAAATGGTGTATATCGCTTGTTCTTTGTTAAGAACCCATGAATAACACCATTCTGAGATGAACCAAGCTTTGGACCTTGGAAGGATGACTTTGCATGGATGAACTTGACTTTGACCTCTAGAACTCGAACCCGAGATTTAAGATTTGAGAGGTTTTGGAGGTATTTGAAAGAAACCAAGTGAGGATTCAGAATAAGGGGGTCTTGAAGATTGTGTGGTGTTGATTTGGGGGTGATAAGAGATGGCTTCACCAGGTTAAGGCGGTGGGATTTTGGGGTGGCGGCGCTAGGGTTTATCAGGGATGAGGGGGGTTCTGAGAGGTAAGAGAGGGACGATGAGTGAAGGAGGGTAGGTATTCGGACATATTTATATTAAATACATGCCCAGTTCCCGTCCGTTGGATGAAAGGAAATCAATGACTTAGATCCATTACCTTAAGAACGACGTTGTTTGGTTGGGGAAGTGGGGCTGGGCTGGGTATTGGCAGGGTTTGGGCTGGTTTAGGACAAGTTTAAAAGGTAATCGAATTGGGCTTTGGGAAATTTAAAAGACTTAGCCCAAAAAATCTGATTTCTTCAACTCTTTTCATTTTCTTTTATTTTAAAATTCTTTTTCTTTTTTCCAAAATTGAAAAATAACACCTAAATAAAATCCTACACTAAATTATCCTATCAAATTAAATTAATTAACCCTAATAATTGTTACAATTAATTAAATACCAAATAGGAAAACCAACGAAATTCAGATCTAAAATTGAACAATGCAAAATAAACCATTATTTGCGATTTTTCCATTTTCGTAAAGCAACTAAATTGCTAATTAATTTTTAACATAGCAAAGTTAAACCCTAAATGCAAATGCAATATATTTATATTTTTTCATAATTTAGACAAAATTAACATGCGCAGACAAATGCAAACAGTTAACAAAAATGAGACAAAAATCTACGAAATTGCAAATAATGGAAAAATAATTTTGTTTTGAATTTGTGGGAGTAATTCATATAGGGCAAAAATCACGTGCTCACAGTTGACCTCTTTGCTCGGAAACACGAAGAGTTTTAGTGCAAAGATAAAGTGAGCGGATACGAGCGATTTTTGCCCGTTTGAATACTCCGTGGGAAGCATTTTTGAAAGATTTGACCGCACCCTGCTTCCGAGGTTGCCTACATATCCTTGGCTATAAAGGAATCAGGTCAGTGTAGTTCGGGAATGTCTGGTAGTTAGGACTACCATGAAGCAGTGATTTCACCATTGCTGCTGCTACTGCTACTACTTACTGAACCCCTTATTACACCACGATAAAATAAAAGAAGCTAGCCTAAACTATGATTTATGAATTGCTAAATCCTATCTATATCTTCAAACTTTCTCTTATGGTTCTTGTTGCCTTGTTGACTTGTATTCTCCCGGTGGAATCCCCTTGTTGCCGCCTTGAATTGTAATCTGAGATGTCCTCCCTTTCTCCAGGTGGACGCCTGGTTGCTGAAACTTGAATGTATCCCTTGTTCTCCAGGTGGGTTCCTGATTGCTGAATTTGAAGTGTATTCCCTTGTTCTCCAGGTGGGCGCCTGATTGCTGAACTTGAAATGTATTCCCTTGTTTTTCAGGTGGGCGCCTGATTGCTGAACTTGAAATGTATTCCCTTGATCTCCAGGTGGGCGCCTGATTGCTGAACTTGAAATGTATTCCCTTGTTCTCCGGGTGGGCGCCTGATTGCTGAACTTGAAATGTATTCTCTTATTCTCCAGGTGGGTGCCTGATTGCTG
Source organism: Nicotiana tabacum (assembly GCF_000715075.1). Taxonomy (NCBI): domain Eukaryota; kingdom Viridiplantae; phylum Streptophyta; class Magnoliopsida; order Solanales; family Solanaceae; genus Nicotiana; species Nicotiana tabacum. Next base: position 2,920,982 of record NC_134088.1, read on the forward strand.
AACTTGAGATGGATTCCCTTGTTCTCCAGGTGAGCGCCTGATTTCCACAAAATAGACAAAAACAAAGAAAACTTCTGCCCCAATTTGATGCTGGGTGCATCTGTGAATGTTAATTGAATCATGTTACCAAATATCTCTATAAATCTGAGAGCTAAATTCCATTATCCAGGAGGGTCCTGAAAACTCCTAGTTAAATGATGGATTTAAAAATCTAAATTATATCTTCTAAAGGTGTGAGTCCCGCTAAATCTTGTTATCTAAGAAAGGTTTAAACTACGTCCCATTATCCAGGAGGGTCCTGAAAATCAAAAACCAAGTCTTATCTTAAGAGTGACTATTCTTTTCGGCCGAATTATGCTGCCCTTCAACAGAACTTACGGTACATCTTGTTATCTAAAGGAAATATTAAAGCTAGGTCCCATTATTTAGGAGGGACCTGAAAGCTCCTACTTGAATCCTATCTCAAACATGCAAACTTTGAAACCATCTTACATTCCTTGGGGTACATTTATGCTAGATTTTACTACTCATGATTGTTTTGAATTTTAAGCTAGGTGCCATTTTTCAGGAGGATCCTAAGGACTTTAAATTAAACCCCATTATCCAGGTGGGTCCTGGGGATCAAAATCAAACCTGCCTGATGCTTGCTTTTCCTCTGCGGAGGATTTCTCCGGAACAATCGAATTTTTCTGCCCCTATTCCGACCAAAGAAACATCTTGGCAGTTTAAAATGTGGTGATTAGTTGATGGCTTTCTTGCTGAAGGTCTTTTGTTTCGACTGATTTTCCCCTGAACTGGCCAAGAACCGCTTGACTTTCGAACCCCATAACCTTGGATGACCCGAGTGTTTTATACCCAAACCGTTGTGTTACGTCTTGATGATAGGGTATAATTACGTATTTTAGTCGATTATTACACTCTAATTTACTGCACTTTAGTTGAGTTTGCGCTTTAATCGCTAGTGTTTTGCACTAATTGTGTGTTTTATGCCTTGTAGGTGTGATTCCGAGCTACATAGATGTTATGTAATGAAGTTAAGTGTTTTGGAGCTTTGAAGTCTGAGTAATAGCTCAAGGAATTAAGTCAGGATCGCGTTCGGGGATCAACGGATGATAAAATAACAAAACGAAAACCCGAAGAGGTATATGCGCACTGTCTAGTAAAATAGACATAACGTTTTACTCAAAACTCCATTTAAGCTCCACAATACATGTTTGGAAAGTTAACTCAAAGGAATACAACTTTAATGATTTACGTTTTTCCAAATTCCAAACGAAACAGGGTCAAAAACCGCGACCGCGGCAGAACCGCGGCAGAGGGCAGTCGCGGACAACTGAAGAATCTGAGAGGGTGTTTGGCCTCGGTTCCGGCGCGACCGCGGTGGAACCGCGGCAGAATGCGTATATTTCAGGGACCAAAGTGCAAAACACAGGATTTTAAGCCCTAAACCCTATATTAAACCAAGGAAGCCGGCCAAGAATTGGAGAGGACATATTTTTGACATAGATTTGACCTAAGGAGGCAGAGACACAATAAGATCAAGGCTTGGGAATTCTTCTACAAATTTTTTCTTTTCTCTTTCTATTTTTTATTGTTGGTTATGACTTTTAGTATTGTAGTTTTACATACTATTATGAATAGCTAAATTGTTATCTAGAGTTTTGATAGAACCTTTTGTAGGATAAATTCTTGTTATGTTTTTATATAATTGAGCCGTAGTATAATCTCTATTTGTTCAACTACGTTCTTATTGTAGTTAATTGAAGAGCTCTCAATTAGCTGTGCCTATTTAGTGTGCATAACTCGGGAGAGAGTGCATATTTAGGTAATTGTTGAACAACACCACTCCCAGAGTATATGAGGGATCAATAACCGAGGGTTTAAAGGCGGGATTAGGGATAACGAAGCCTTGGGTGCGATCTGAAGTGAGTTGTATCAAAATCCAGCTAGTGTATCTCGGGAGAGTGCGTCTAGTAAATTGTCGTGATTACTCGGGATATATTTACGGTAATAAGAGTGCTCAAGATCGGTAGAGAATACGTAAGAGGAATTATAGAAGACATAGCGGGAAGGATTCTGACAATTGGGGAAATCATAACTCTAGACCTCCTTAATCTTGTCTCTAACTCTTAGTATCTTTAGTTGTTAATTTATTATTTTAATTTATTAATCAATTAGTTAAAACACAAGAATCTAAATATCTATAAATTAGGAACTGTTCAAGCTTGTCTTCTTGGTGATAGGGAACAGCTGTAGCTAAGCCTTAGTTCTCTGTGGGATTTGACTCCGGACTTGTAAACCAGATTATATTTGCAACGACCGCATTGTCCTTTTTATAAGGCATAGTTGGACGTGATCACGTCTCCTACCCATCTGTTTGAACCTCTGCATTTCCCACGACATCACCGAACCATTTCACCGATGGAACTTCTACTGACCTTTTATACCCATTTCACATCATACTACCTTTAGAAATGCCTTGTCTTCCCTGCGCCTTGTGCAACTTCGGAAGTTGGTAGTAGGGTTTGAAATTACTTCTTATTTGCTTAAACAGAACTGACATCGAGAACATCTTAGAGAAATAAACCCAAATGAAATGAAATGCAACGACTTACAGAGTTAAGGATAGGCAAAAATCCAAAACGGGAAAACTATCTGAAGGAAAAAAAGAAATAAAAAAAAATAGAAAAGAGGCTTATCTGAGTGGAGCAGCTGGCACCAATGATCATGACATGCATTTCAGATTAATTGGCCCAATCTGTCCAACCAATCAACTTTCAGCTGCCATGCTTTGTTGCCCCGAAATTTCCATAACCTGACTTCTTCACCAAAACCTTTACCTTGTTCGGCCTGCGGTGCCCTGAAGGGTTTTCACCAACAAGACTCTCTCATTTGTTCATCTCTCAACTCACTTTTGTCTTACGGTGCCCATGAGGGTTTTCACCAATAAGACTCTCTCATTTTCAATATTTTTTGCTTGGACTAGAGTGTTGCCCTTAATATGAATCACCTCCACTTGCTTGACTTGGCATCTCTCGAAGATTGATCGGAATGTCTTTCTTTGGACCGTAATATGGGCTTTTGGATAGGGTTTGAAAGAGAGGATATCAAAGGCTCAAAACAATTCGAATGGGTTCAAAATTACAACCTTCGAAATCAGATTTCTGACAATAACCACAACTTCTGCCCCAGTTTCTTGTTTGGGGACTTTTGGATTTTAATTTTGTTGGGACCGAACTGTGAGGCTACTTACGTATCCTTAAAATGAATTGGGTCGAACATAGTTCATGTCATGGAAACTGCTTTGTTTTTGTGCTTTTTCTCTGCTTTTCTTTTCTCTTCCTTTTTCTTTTTGTAGTTTTGTTGTTTTTTTTTCGTTTTTTTCTCTTTTCGTTTCTTTCTTTTACATGTCGTTTGTTCTCGCATTTTTGAATTTTGCCACTGATTCCAAAAGAGGGGTATGAAAGGAAATAAACAAGGCTCGAAAAAGGGGTAACAAATGATAAAGTGTTCAGATAGCAGAACAAAATGCCTTCGTCATTCTAATCTCCAAAATATGCCAAGTACAAACAAACCCAATTTGACCAAAGAAATCATACATAGTATCTTTTGACTGCATCAGAATTGATGGCCATTTCTACACATTTGCCTTCTATATCCGTTAAATACAAAGCACCATTGGAAAACACTCTTGTCACGACGAACGGCCCCTGCCAGTTTGGGGCGAACTTGCCTTTGGCTTCAGCCTGATGAGGAAGAATGTGTTTCAATACTAACTGACCCACTTCAAACTTTCGTGGATGCACCTTCTTATTATATGCTCTTGCCTTTCTCTGTTGATACAACTGTCCATGACACACTGCTGCTAATCTTGTCTCATCAATCAAACTCAATTGTTCCATGCGGGTTTTAACCCACTCATCATCGTCAATTTTGGCTTCTGTAACAATCCGAAGGGATGGAATTTCAATTTTCGTGGGTATCACTGCTTCCGTACCATATACCAACAAGTAAGGAGTTGCCCCTACTGAAGTACGAACAGTGATGCGATAACCCAACAATGCAAAAGGCAGCTTCTCATGCCATTGCATGGACCCTTCTACCATTTTCCGAAGTATCTTCTTTATGTTCTTATTGGCTGCCTCGACTGGTCCATTCGCCTTGGGGCGATATAGGGTGGAATTGCGATATGTAATCTTAAACTGATGACATGTCTCCGTCATTAGATGACTATTGAGATTAACACCATTGTCCGTGATGATTACCTTTGGGATCCCAAATCGACAGATGATATTTGAATGCACAAAATCAACCACTGCTTTCTTGGTTACAGACTTGAATGTTTTAGCCTCTACCCACTTGGTGAAATAGTCTATGGCCACCAGAATGAACCTGTGCTCGTTTGATGCTGATGGCCCAATGACATCCATGCCCCAAGCGACAAAAGGCCATGGTGCGGACATTGTATGCAATTCAGATGGTGGCGAATGACTCAAATCTTCGTGTACTTGGCATTGATGACATTTGCGCACAAAACGGATGCAATCTCGCTCCATGGTGAGCCAATAATAACCTGCTCGAAGAATCTTCTTTGCCGGAACATACCCACTCATATGCGGTCCACAGACTCCAGAATGTACTTCGGTCATAATAGTTGTAGCATGCCTAGCATCTATGCATCTCAGCAGCCCAAGATATAGGGTCCTTTTGTACAGAACCCCTCCGCTGAAGAAAAAACCGCTTGCCAACCGCCTAATTGTTCTCTTTTGATCACCTGTGGATTGTACTGGATACGCCCCCATCCTGATGTATTCCTTGATATCGTGAAACCAAGGCTCCCTATCGATCTCTTCTTCCACCATATTACAGTAAGCATGCTGATCGCGGATCTGAATCTGCAAAGGATCCATATAAGCCTTATCGGGATGGTGAAACATTGACGCCAGAGTTGCCAAAGCATCGGCGACCTCATTGTGAATCCTTGGAATATGCCTGAACTCTATTGATTGGAACCGTTGACAAAGATCCTGCAAGCACTGTCAGTACGGTATGAGTTTTAAATCTCGTGTTTCCCATTCTCCCTGAATCTGGTGCACCAGGAGGTCTGAGTCACCCAAGACCAAGACTTCCTAGACACTCATATCCACAGCCATCCTCAAACCCAAAATGCATGCCTCGTACTCAGCCATGTTGTTAGTATAGTAGAACCGAAGCTGAGTCGTAACAAGGTAGTGATGCCCTATTCCAGAAACAAGTACCCCTCCTATCCCAACGCCTTTCATGTTAGCAGCCCCATCAAAGAAAAGTTTCCATCCTGGCTTTTCAAATTGTTCCAATTCATCAATATGCATGGCTTCTTTGTCAGGGAAGTAAGTCTTCAGAGGTTCATATTCTTCATCCACTAGGTTCTCAGCCAAATGATCAGCCAATGCCTGAGCTTTCATTGCAGTCCTAGTCACATAGACGATGTCAAATTCTGTGAGCAAGATTTGACACTTTGCAAGCCTCCCTGTAGGCATAGGTTTCTGAAAGATATACTTTAACGGATCCAAACGAGAGATGAGGTAAGTAGTGTAAGATGACAAATAGTGCTTCAACTTCTGTGCTACCCAAGTTAGGGCGCAACACGTCCTCTCAAGATGAGTGTACTTAACCTCGTAAGATGTGAACTTCTTGCTGAGATAATATATGGCCTGCTCCTTCCTGCCAGTGATGTCATGCTATCCCAACACACATCCAAATGAATTGTCCAAGACCGTCAAATACACAATCAAAGGTCTCCGTGGTTCTGGCGGGACCAACACAGGTGGGTTTGACAAGTACCCCTTTATCTTATCAAATGCTTCCTAACATTCATTTGTCCACTTGACCGCAGCATCTTTCTTTAACAGTTTAAAGATAGGCTTACAAGTTGTCGTGAGCTGAGCAATAAACCTACTAATGTAATTCAATCTCCCCAACAGACTCATCACCTCAGTCTTGTTCATTGGGGGTGGCAATTCCTGGATAGCTTTGATCTTTGATAGTCCTAATTCAATACCTCGGCGGTTGACTATGAATCCCAGCAACTTTCCAGATGGAACATCGAACACGCATTTTGCAGGGTTGAGCTTGAGATTGTACCTGCGATGCCTTTGGAAGAATTTGCTCAGATCTCTGACATGATTAGACTGCTTTCTAGACTTTACAATCACATCATCCACATAAACCTCGATCTCCCTGTGTATCATGTCGTGGAATATGGTCGTCATTGCCCTCATGTAGGTTGCCCCAGCATTTTTCAAATCAAATGGCATGACCCGATAGCAGTATGTTCCCCTTGGCATGATGAATGTCATCTTTTTCTGCGTCCCCCTCATCCATTAAGATCTGGGGGGTAGCCTTCATAACAATCCACAAAAGAACCAATCTCATGTTTGGCACAATTATCGATTAATATATGGATGTTCAGTAATGGGAAGTTATCCTTGGTACTTGACTTGTTGAGATCTCAATAATCAGCACATACCCTGGTTTGTCATCCTTCTTCGGCACAGGCACAACATTGTCTAACCAGGTGGGATACCGGGTGACCCGAATAACTTTGGCCTCAAACTGTTTGGTGACCTCTTCCTTAATCTTCACACTCATATCAGTTTTAAATTTCCTCAGCTTCTGCTTGACAGGGGGAGTGATGGGTCAGTGGGCAATTTGTGAGCCACCAAGTTAGTGCTTAGACCCGGTGTGTCGTCATAGGACCATGCAAAAACATCTTTATACTCGAACAATGCTTTAATTATCTCCTCTCTGAGTTGTGGTTCAAGATGGACACTTATTTTAGTTTCCCGAACATTATCTTGGTCTCCTAAATTGATTACTTCTGTATCACTTAGGTTAGGCCTTGGTTTTTCTTTAAAATAGCTTAGTTCTTTACTAATATCTTCAAAGGCCTCATCCTCATCATATTCCGATTCATTATCACACTCTATTTCTTGAATTACTATTTCAGAATTAGATTGACTTTTAAGACTGGGCCGGAGATTCCTCATGCATGTTATATCATTAAAGCCAGCATAAAAAGAACTGTACAAGGAACAAAAGAAAAACAAAAACTATCAGAAAGGGGAAAAAGGAAATTGCATTTCATTGAAATTAAAGATAACAAGGTTTATACATCCAAACTGACGAAAGATAGAATCTGAATTACAACCCTGGAGTAATCCAGATAAACTGAAAGAAAATCAAAGCAAATTACCAAAACTCCTTCCTGGTGGGGAGAGGAGTAGCTTCCCAATTGTTAATCTTTGCACTGGGCCCAACAAATTGCACATCCGCCTTACTCGAACCCTCTCCAGCCTCTAACATGTTCACATCGGCGAATAACCTCTCGAACATTTCAGTCAAATCTCCATCCATATCAACTACTGAAATGGGAACCATCGTTACTAGCGTTTTCTAGTACCAGGCCTGACAAATGATCTGGAAAGACGCGGGACCGGCTTTGGAAGGGCCCATGCCTTCTGTTTCATTTTTCTAGCTCTTCTTACGTCTGCGACTATGGGCTTGAATCCCAGACCAAATGTATCCAAGTTTTTAGGAAGAGAAACCGGTTGTACGATACCTTGCAGAGATGCACCCAAAACCTTGCCCAGTACCAAATCATTTTTCAACATTTCAACGGCTACCATGACTGATACAGCAGCTACCCTTGGAGTTGGCACGCACTTCCCTTCTGGAATTTTCTCTACCGATACCGTGTCAAAAACTTGATAAACCCACGGCCCCTTGTCGCCTTCAACCTCTATGAGCGGAACAATGGCATCACTAGGAACACACAAATTATCTTCGTCGTGCACAACAATTTCCTGTCTATCCCATTCAAACTTGACCATTTGATGCAGAGTAGACGGGACCGCTTTGGCAGCATGAATCCAGGGTCGACCTAATAGCAGATTGTAAGAAACAACCACATCGAGCACCTATAATTCCATAGTAAATTCAACTGGCCCTATTGTAAGCTCAAGCACTATGTCCCCGACTGAATCTTTCCCTCCACCGTCGAATCCCCGAACACAGATATTGTTCATGTGAATTCTTTCATCCTCCACATTCAACTTGTTCAGAGTGGAGAGAGGGCAAATGTTCGCGCTGGAACAATTGTCAATCAGTACCCGAGTAACCACGGAATCTTCGTATTTCACCGTCAGGTAGAGGGCTCTATTGTGCTCAGTACCCTCCACGGGCAACTCATCATCAGAAAAAGTGACTCTGTTTACCTCAAATATTTTGTTAGCTATCTTTTCCAAGTGGTTTACTGAGATTTTGTCAGGAACGTTTGCCTCATTCAAGATCTTCATCAAAGCTCAACGGTGCTCGTCTGAATGGATCAATAATGACAATAATGAAATCTGAGCTGGTGTTTTCCTCAACTGCTCCACAATGGAATAGTCCTGCACTTTCATCTTTCTCAAAAATTCCTCTGCTTCATCCTCGGTCACAGCTTTCTTTGCTAATACTGGGTTATCTTTGGAGATCTTAGCTTTTCTCAACTCTTCGGTGGCAAAGCATCTCCCCGATCGAGTCAGACCATGGGTCTCACAAACTTCTTCTTTAACCTCTTTCCCCTTGTAAGTCACTGTCACTCGTTCATAATTCCACGGGACTGCCTTGCTGTTGACTATCGGTAATTGAGTTATTGGCTTGATAATGACAGGATCTGTGCGGGCACCCTCCACAACTACCACAGGCTTGTTTGCCACTCCTGGCACAACCACTTTCGCTCTTTCATATTTCCCTGCAACATCACTTGAGGACCCTTTCTTGACCAACAGAGATGGTTCACTTTTTGTCCCGATCAAATTGATCACAGACTTCTCACTTGTTGACTTTTCAAACGGCCTGACATCACTGGACCAAATCATCATGACATTTTGCGAAGGCTTCTTAGGCTCCCCTCCCTTATGCACTATCTCAATCATATTTGTCTCATGATGGGCTGGCAATGGGTTCTGGTTGATATTAGGGGCCTCCGGAGTTTGGACCTCAATCCGATTAGTATTAATGAGCTCTTGAATAGCTGTTTTCAATTGCTAGCACTTCTCTATGTCGTGCCCCGGAGCAACGGAACAATATTCGCAACTCACAGAGTGATCAAGATTTCTGGGGGAGGATTTGGTAATTTTGGCTCGATCAGACTTAGCATGCCCAGTTGTCTCAACCTGTGGAACAAACTAGTATAGGATTCTCCCAATGGAGTGAAAGTCTTCTTCTTCTACAACCTCTCATTTTTGGCAGCCTGATTGGGTCTGAAACTTGTTCCAGGGGAATTTCGGTAGGCTCTTAGGGGTGGATAGGTATTTTGTGGAGCTGGGTAGGGATTATATGGAATTGGAGCATGCCATTGTGCGTGGGCAGGAGGTTGAGGGTATGTTTGTGCATGATGGACGAACAAATGGGGATCTAGTGGTGGGTAATAGTGTTGTGGTGGGCTATATGGAGTGTGGGGGTAAGTTTGGTGATAGGGTCGAGGCTGGTTGTAGTAACATGAACGATCCCTGGATCCGACCCAAGCTCCTAACTCGATTGTCGCAACATCCTCTTTCTTTTTTTTCCAAGTACACCCCCAGTACCGTTTTGAATGGCTTGGGCGGTCGCTTTGATTGTTGAATAACTCATGATCTTATTGGACTCGAGTCCCTCCTCAACCATACCTCCCATTTTTACAACCTCATTAAAGGACTTGCCCACTGCCGACACCAAATGACCAAAATAAGTAGGCTCCAAGGCCTGCAAGAAATAATCAACCATCTCACTTTCTTTCATTGGAGGGTCAACCCTCGCAGCTTGCTTCCTCCAACGGAATCCATATTCCCTGAAACTCTCACCGGGCTTCTTCTCAATCTTCATCATTGACAGACGGTGTGGGATAATTTCAAGATTGTACTGAAAATGGCAGGCGAAGGCTTGGGCCAAATCGTCCCATGTGTACCACATGCTGTGATCTTGTCTAGTATACCATTCTAACGCTGATCCACTCAGACTTTGGCTGAAATATGCCATCAGTAATTCATCTCTTCTGTATGCTCCTCTCATCTTCCTACAAAATTCTCTTAAGTGTGCTACTAGGTCACCATGCCCGTCGTACAGATCAAACTTGGGCATCTTGAACCTTGTTTGTAATTGAACATATGGGAACAGACATAAATCCTTATAGGCCACACTTACTTGACCTCCCAACCTACTCATATCTCTGAACGATTGTTATAAGCTTTTGACCTTTCTGATCATCTCCTCATGTTCGGGATTTTTGGGTGGCTTCTCGGTCTCTTCCGGGAGATCAAGATGAGGGGTGTAAGGATATGGTTCTGGAGCTTTGAAGGTGGGCTCGGGGGGTGTAATACTGGTTTTCATGAGTCTGGAATAAAGGCTCACTGGAAGATCATTGTAATGCAGCAGGTGGAGGTGCCACAAAGACGGGAGTGACTGGTGGAGGAGGGTATGGGACTTGTTTGGGTGGTGGAGCTTGAGAAGTATGGGAAGTGGTGCCGTAGCATTGTTGGTAGAGGGGAAAGGCTGGAGATGAGTTCACAGTGGGAGGCTCCTGAGGTTGGGCCGATGGTGGGATATAAGCAGGGTTGGCGGGATAAACCGGTGGTGGATGACCCTTTGCCTAGGCCTGGTACATTTCAGCCATTTGCTGCTTTAATTTATACATCTCTTCCCTCATCGCATTAACATCCAATTCTTCTACCTCTTTTGACGGATCAACAATACTTGCCTCTGGTTCTTGGTTGGCCATGTTCAGCTTGTCTTTTGATCGGGTGTTGTAGGAGTGAGTTGCCAGAATGCCAATCAACTAACCACCTGTCTGGACTTAATATATCAGTAACAACCTTGTTAGTGATTAAGGCTTTAACAAATTGGTAACCGCGCATTTTGGGGAATGAATGCACCTAAGCAGTTAACCGTTTCTATTATGCATTTGATCGGATGCTTGCGTCATCCCGGCTTTTCTCTCTTTTATTTTTTTCCTTTTTCTTTTCCTTTTTTCTCTTTTTTTTCTTTTCGTCTTTTTACTCTTGCCCTTGCTTTCTCTTTGTTTTTATACTCTCATTTCCCTCTTGTTTTGCTATTGCTTCTTTCTCTTGGTTTTCTTATTCTTCTCTCTTTTATTTTCTTGTTTTCCTCTTGTTTTTCCTCTCTTTTCTTTTCTTTTGGTTATGGTCGAATCCTATGGAGATTGCCTACGTATCATGACCTCGCATGAATCAGACCGAGCGTAGTTCTGGCAGGTAAGTGTGAAAGTAAATAATAAAATATCTTGGGATTTTCGATTTTCGTAAAAACAAATGCTTTGATTACAAAGACTCAAAACTAACAGACTCCAAAAGAAACTAACAGCCTTTGATGAAAAGATGAAATACAGACAATACATACTCTAAAACAAATGACAGACTCCAGCAGAAAGAAAATACAAACTCAAAACAACTGACAAACTCTAACGGAAAAGGAAATACATACGAAAACGAAAAATCATGAATACATCAATGCCCCTGGTGCCCGCGGGACATCATTCGATCTCGCCGCGTGCCTATATGCAAGATCCCTTTGAAGTTGATCCAAGTCACTCATTATCTGTTTAACAAATGTCATCACTGCCGCGAAGAAGGTGGTGCGAGTCATATCCTCATAGGCTTGGCACTTCACAACAATGTAATCGGCGATATTTCTAATTCTCTCTCTTATGGCACCTTTTTCTTGTAACAAACGCCTGATCTGTTGGGCCCTAGCTTCCAAAGTTTGCTCGGCCATATGATTCTGCTCCTGAAGTTGTTGCAAATCTATTTCTAATTGTGCCAATGTTGTATAACAATGTTCCCTTTCAACCTTGAAGTCTTTCGCCTGTTTGATCGTTTTGTTTTCCGTGGCGATGACCTTTTTCTTTAATCCCGCGACCTCATTGTCGTACTTTTCATTCAACTACTTAACCAGGCATCCTTGTTCATCTGCATTTTTAGCCAATTGCTTTCGAGCCCTGGCTAGTTCACTTTCTGCTTTGTTCAAATCAAAACTATAGTCACTCACTTTCTGCCTCAGGTTATCTATGAGTTTTTCATCTTTGGCACTTCGGGCGGGATTTTCTGCCACTATTTTCATTTTTTGAATTTGGGCTCGAAGGGCCTCATTTTCTTCGGCTAGCTTTTTCTTTTCTCCTTCATCCGCCACGGCTTGCAAACTATTCTCGAATTGAAGTTTGTTGACTTGTTTTTCCAATTTGCTTATGGTAACCTTGTACTCGTTTTCTTTGGTCAACCAGTCTCATTGCACTTGTGCTCCGTCGGTGAACTGTTGGACATGGGGTCTCTTTGCGGGCCTTTCGAGATCATGATGAACTCGGGATCTTTTACCATACCAAGCAGTGTAACTAGACTCTACCTCACCTCTGGATAGATCTCGTACTTGAGTATTATGCGCTAAGAATCTGCACTGATGCCAAATCCGGTGCACTTTTTTCTTCCGGGAAGGCAGCTTTTGGTTCTAACTCGATGACCTGCCAACTCAAATACTCATCGTGTGGGAAGGTCTGTTATCGGCCTAACTAACATAGGACTATGTGCGGAGCATAAGGCTGGATACTCCGAAGACCCATCAACAGCAAAAAACACACCTCAGCCGACATATAGATTACTTCACTGACCGAGAGACACCCGATCGTCCATTCGATCTTGTTTACAGTCAAAGATCTCAAATGAGCATGCCATGCTTCTGTACCATCCGGGAACTCATAACCCTCAACCCGTTTTTCATGTTTTCTGATGCATTCAAGGCCAGTCATACGACAATTCAAGTATCCGGGATGGTGGCAAAGGTGTTCCTCCATCCATAGTTGTAAAATGACCCTTCAAAGAACTTTCCTCCTTCTCGACAAAGGGTAGAGCTCGGTAAATTTCCGCCAAGATCAATGGCACTATAGTCCCATTTGCCTTTTTCATCATGAACTCAGCTATCCCTACAAGCCCCAACTCTATGTTCCCGTCTTTCTGGGGCAAACCAAAATACCCAGGAACGCCATTATAAAAGCTAATCCTCTCCGAGCTTCCCACTTGTATTGGTTTCCTGCGTGAGTAAGACCGGTATCTGGAGATTCGAAGCCACAGGGATTCCCGTAACGTTGATACAAAAAGTAGAAGGTACAGAATCCTTTGGCCAAATTTCCGTCTTGAATGTCCCGACTGATGCTCAAGTCCAAAAATTTGTGAGGGGTTACTGTTCTCGTTGCTACCGGGTATTGATTTCTAAGATTCCCCTCGAAACCGGCATAACCTGCTATCTCTTCCAATGTAGGAGTTAACTCGAAATCAGCAAAGTGGAATACATTATGCGCTGGGTCCCAAAATGGTATCAAGGCCTCAATCACGTCTTTTCTTGGCTTAACCTTCAGGAGCCCGATAAGACCGCCCAACGCTTTTGTCACAACTTTCCTGATGTCGTCCCCCAAATCATGCCACCACATATGTAACTCCAAAGGGATCTCTTCACGAACTGAGAAAGGTTCATTTTGAGTTGTGCTCATCCTACACATTTATTTAGGGTGATTTTCATTAAAAGAAAATTATGACTCATTTTGACTCAAGAAAAATGACCATATTTTCAAAATTTCCACAAAATATCCGACCTTGCCAATACGGCCTTCCAGCACTTTGAAAACGAAGATTTTAAGGTTGTGTCGGCTAAACAGCCAAAACCTTTAAAATGACTAAAAATGGTTGTTCTTGCAGAAACAGTCTTCCGGCGCCCTTTTGAGAGATATTTGGCTATTTTTGAGAAGAATGGCATCACCTTACTTATTTGAAATAAAATTAAAAAATTGTGTTCTTTTGGGTTATTTTTGCAAAAAGAAAGTTGGACCCGATGGGGGTTGCCTACGTATCTCACACCCTATGAGAATCAAACTGGCGTAGTTCGGGCAAATAAAACAAACTATTTTTGAAAACAAAACTCTTCTCTTTTTTTCATTTTTCATTTCGTTTTTTCTCAAAAATTTGGCAGAGTTTCAGCACTGTTCAGACATTGGTTTTTCTCAAAACAGGTGATTAACTCTCTTAACCCTCTGCACTTCTATTTCCTTTTCTCGACTTTTCCCAATATTCATAAGCTGATCAGTATGCAGGTCCGAGGCAAATAAATGCACAAATAACAAGTAAGATGCATCAGGATGGTCTTTTCATTTTTGATGCACATGTCCTAGACAAACCCAACCCCTGTGTTGAGTCTCCAAAGTTAAATGCACATGATGCAAGCAAACGTTCCTACTAGGGATCTGGCATGAGGTTACATTGTACTAGGTTCAAAACCTAGGTTTATTATTCTAGACCTGGCTTACCCGAGTGGACAGCTCGAGCCGGGGGGGGCAACGTACCGAGAATACAGAAGCTTCACCGGCTTTGCAACTTGTCTGAACCTCGTTCCAAATTTTGAATATGACTCTAACAAAAAAGAAGTCACACGAAGTGCACACTTCCTCATGATTTAGAAGACTCAGAGAGGAGAGATTTCACAACAGTTTATATACAGTTCACGGAATATCAAAGCGATAAAAGCAATCAATTAGCACATTAGGCCCAAATCATGTAACAAAATTAGATAATGGATAAAGCCAACTATAAAAATTATTCTAAGCTCGAATTCTTGAACCCTGAACTAGAGATTCTGGGTTCGATCCCCAGCAGAGTCACCAGAGCTATCACACCTCCTTTTTACCTACACCCCCGAGAGGGTGTAAGAGAGTTTTTCCAATTAAAGGACAATCTAAATGGAATTTATTGTTAAAAGATTCAGATTCGCCATTTGGGAGATTTATGGTGTCCCAAGTCACCGGTTGAATCCCGAATCGAGGAAAAGCTTGACTCTGTTTAACAGTCCGCGAACCAGAAATCTGAGTAAGGAATTCTGTTTACCCAGGACAAGGTGTTAGGCATTCCCGAGTTCCGTGGTTCTAGCACGGTCGCTCAACTATTATATTCGGCTTAACTCTCCGAATTTAGAAACACGTTTTAACCTATGATGCCATTTTAAACTTTTGACCGCTTTTAATTAATTTTTAAAGAAGATTGAACGTCGTTTAAAATGTGCCTTTGGATCGCGCCACATGAAATGCACCCGCAATCCTAAACACATTTTAGTCAATGTTTTAAGATTTTGATTTGGGTCACATGAAATGCACACCCAAGTTTAGGAAGGTAATATTATTAAATGACGCGCCTAAAGCAACTACATGTTAACGACTTTGCGAGGGCCATGGAAATTCACTAAATGGCATGCCTCGAATTATAAAATTAAAAGAAATGATCAAACGAGGGCCAAGCATTTGAAATTTTGTTTGGCTTGACGCGCACCAATTTCTTTTAACTTAAAGGTTTCTAATATAATTCGTGGGGGGCCATTCATTATAAGTTATCTAATTATAGTCACCTCCTAATTATTTGAAATGATCTAACTTAAATAAAGAGGAAGCCCAAAAGAACTCAAAAATGGTATGTTAAAACTAAAGCTTAAAACGAAATAAATAAACAATGGTCTGTTTCCCTTTGAGTCTAAGCCCATGACGTATTGCAACTACAGAAATCACAAATTAAAATAATTGGGGCCAAACTTGATAACAGACCCAGTTTGTACACACGGGGGCGGAAGAGTGGGGATTCAGGATCGAGGGTTAATGCTTTATTTCCATCCCAGACCAGCTCTTTTGTGTTCAGGCTCAATAGAGCCCAAACATGGTAGCATCAGCAAGAAATGAGATGCAAGTTCGAATCCATAGACCAAACAGAATATTAACCTTTAGCATTTCACGTTTCCAATCATCAAACAAATGGACAAAACTATAGGTTATGATTGTTGAAGCACTAAATAAATATGCACTTTACTGTTTTATCTTTCGAAAAGGCAAACTCATTTCCCTAACTTGCTGAATAACCCCCTAAGGCTAATTCAAACAGTTCGAGCAAAGAACACCTGGGGACTAATTGGCCATTATAAAGCCATAATCCCAAAGATGGCTCTGTTGAGCCTTAACACTATGAGCAGACACTAATCGCATGAAATGACCAAGTAAAATGCCACCGAACTGAATTTCACAAACTGCAGCTACCAATTATCACCCCTAAAAAATACAAAAAATGTATAACTGTATGATTAATACAATCCAACTGAGTGTCCTTCCCAGTCCAATTAAACTACTATAACAGACTCTAAATCCCGCAAATAATCAAGTAGTAACTGTTATATCTAACTTCATGTTAGCAACCTATTAGTTACAGCCATTCATAGCAAACAGTCACTATACTAAACAAATACAAAATCATGGGATATGGAAACAATAGCACTAAATTAAATAGCCAAGATATATTGCAGCTATTTCATTTCATTCTGCAAGTCAAAACTTCGTACATGGCTTTAAGTTCAGAAATGTGTACCTGAAGAGCAAAATAAGAGAAAAGATGGGGATCAGCACAACAGAATAGTATCAGCAGATAAACATCCATACCAACTAGAACACAACCCCAGATTAAGGATGTTGAACCCACAAAACCAACTATTAGTCCAATAGAACAGTAATTTTAACTCAGCTTGGCCCAAAACTTTCCAAAAATTAACCTCAACCCCTGTTAAATCTATGTGAATCAGAAAACTGCTTCAAAAATTCAAAAAATTCTCAAAGTTCAAGTTAAAACTTGATGAAACAGTAATTCTTTATGATATTTTCAGTCGTTTGAAGCCTTTTCTGGATTTCTAGCTCTTCACCCCCTGAATTCCCCCTTGAAATGCAAGATAGAGATGCCTTTATAGGCAAGGCATTAGGGAAGTCCTAAGAGAATCAGACTTGCACTTACCCCCCTTTCCCATTTTCGTTTTAGCTAAAATACCCCTAATCAACTATCAGAATTTCAAACACAGCCTCCCATCCCATTTCTTGGAAGCTTCTTAAGGTTGTTATACAAAGATTCCCTAGACTAGACTACCCAAATTACCCCTTAATGACCTTGTTTTTACTGCTGAAACCCATGGGTATGGGTCATGGGTCAATGACCCATATATTCAGGTCCAAATGAACGAATCCAGTGAACCTCAGGCCCAAATCAAAAATCCATTTAACTAAATTGATGAGAAGCAGAAAAGGGAAACAATTGAATAACTTCAAAAATCAAGGTCAAAACTAAGCGATTGGATTCTTTTTTTTTAAGCTAAAATACTAAACCGGAACTAATTTACCAAATGAACAAAAATTTAACTTAAGCCAATTATAAGAAAATGTCATAAAACAGAAACAGAGAACAACAATTAAGAACTTAAAAAGACAACTAAAAATCCAACGGAACAAAAATGAACCCCAAATCAATCTAAAAGGAAAGACTAGGTTCCAAACTCTTGAACGATT
This sequence comes from Nicotiana tabacum, assembly GCF_000715075.1. Taxonomy (NCBI): domain Eukaryota; kingdom Viridiplantae; phylum Streptophyta; class Magnoliopsida; order Solanales; family Solanaceae; genus Nicotiana; species Nicotiana tabacum. The sequence goes on from NC_134088.1 coordinate 2,938,395, forward strand.
TCAAACGAAGGAAAGGTCACTCAAACAGATGTAAAAGAGAAGAAGAAGAAGAAGAAGAAGAAGAAGAAGAAGAAGAATAAGAAGAAGAAGAAGAAGAACAAGAACAAGAGATGAAACGAATAATAACGGACAGAAAATGAAAGAAAACTCACCGATCAAACTTGAAGTCACCGGGCAGTTCTGCTTTCATACCAAAATGGTGTAAATCGCCTGTTCTTTGTTAAGAACCCACGAATAACACCATTCTGAGACGAACCAAGCTTTGGACCTTGGAAGGATGAATTTGCACGGATGAACTTGACTTTGACCTCTAGAACTCGAACCTGAGATTTAAGATTCGAGAGGTTTTGGAGGTATTTGAAAGAAACCAAGTGGGGATTCGGAATAAGGGGGTCTTGAGGATTGTGTGATGTTGATTTGGGGGTGAGAAGAGATAGCGCCGCCAGGTTAAGGCGGTGGGATTTTGGGGTGGCGTCGCTATGGTTTATCAGGGATGAGGGAGGTTCTGAGAGGTGAGAGAGGGACGATGAGTGAGGGGGTAGGGATTCAGACATATTTATATTAAATACATGCCCAGTTCCCGTCCGTTGGATGAAAGGAAATCAACGACTAAGATCCATTACCTTACGAACGACGTCGTTTGGTTGGGGAGGTGGAGCTAGGTCGGGTATTGGCTGGGTTTGGGCTGGTTTAGGACAAGTTTAAAGGGTAATCGAATTGGGCTTTGGGAAATTTAAAAGATTTAGCTCAAAAAATCTGATTTCTTCAACTCTTTTCTTTTTCTTTTATTTCAAAATTCTTTTTCTTTTATTTCAATTTTTTTTTCTTTTTTCCAAAATTGAAAAATAACACCTAAATTAAATCCTAAACAAAATTATCCTACCAAATTAAATTAATTAATCCTAATAATTATTACAACTAATTAAATACCAAATAGGAAAACCAATGAAATTCAGATCTAAAATTGAACAATGCAAAATAAACCATTTTTTGTGATTTTTCCATTTTTGTAAAGCAACTAAATTGCTAATTAATTTTTAACATAGCAAAGTTAAACCCTAAATGCAAATGCAATATATTTATATTTTTCATAATTTAGACAAAATTAACATGCGCAAACGGAAGACCCCCTTTGCAACTCAACAAACCACCTTTGCAAATACGGCACTTCAGCACTTCAGGAAGGAAGATTTTAGGCTGTGTTTGCTAATTGGCCAAAAATTTGAAAAACGATCATAGGTGGCTATTCTTGCAAAAAAAAAAAGCCTTTCGGCGCCCTGTCGGGACATTTCTGGCTATTTAGAAAATATGGCATCACCTAACTTTATTTATGACAAAAATGACAATATTTCATATTTTTGGATTATTGTTTGCAAAAATGGGGTTGGACCCGATAAGGGTTGCCAACGTATCCCACATCCGGTGAGAATCAAACCTGCGTAGTTCGGGAAGTTTTGATGAAAGAGAAAAACATGAGATATTTTGAAACAATTTTCCTTTTCTTTTCTTTTTCTCTCTCTTTTTTTTCAAAATTTCGATAGAGTTTCGCTATATTTTGGACATCAGATTTTGCAAAGGGGGGTAATTATCTCTCATACCTCAATTTGATTTTTCTAACTTTTCTCCCTTATTCTAGAAGCCGGTCAATATGCAATCCGGAGCAAATAAGTGTACAAGCAGCAAGTAAAATGCATCAGGATGGTCTTTTGATTTTGGGTGTACCTGACGGACCCAACCAATATGTTGAGTCTCTAAAGTCAAAATGCATGTGATGCAAACAAGCGTTTCTACTAGGGATCTAGCATGAGGCTATGTTATTCTAGGTTTAAAAACCTTGGTGTATTTGTTCTAGACCTGGCTTACCCGAGCGGACAACTCGAGCCGAGGGGGCAGTGTACTGGGAATACATAAGCTTCACCCGCTTTGCAACTTGTCTGAACCTCGTTCTAAAATTGGGATATGACTCTAACAGAAAAGAAATCACACGAATTGCACACTTCCCAGATGATTTAGAAGACTTAGAGAGAAAAAGGTTCCATAACAATTTATATATAGTTCAAATAATATCAAAGCGGTAAAAACAACATTTAGCACATTGGGCTCAAACATATAAAAATCAGATAATAAATAAAGCCAACTATAACAGTTATTCTAAGCTCGAATTCTTGAACCCTGAATCAAAAGTTCTGGGTTATGATCCTCAGCATAGTTGCCAGAGCTGTCACGCCTCCTATTTTACCCGAGAGGGTATATAAGGAAGTTTTTCCAATTAAAGTGACATAAATCGAAATGGGATTATTTTTATTAGAGTCGCCACTTGGAGTAATTTATTTAGTGTCCCAAGTCATCGGTTTATTTTGAATCCCAAATCGAGAAAAATTGACGTTATTTAAAAGTCTGCAAAACCAAAAAATTAGATAAGGAATTATGTTAACCCGGGAGAAGGTGTTAGTCATTTTCGGGTTCCGTAGTTCGAGCACGGTCGCTTAATTATTAATAATTGGCCTAATTATCTGATTTACTATATGTTTTAAACCTAGTGTGCATTTTTAACTTTATAACCGCTTTTAAGATTTATGGAATTATTTCTTGAACAAGTTACGATTGTCGTACACTTGCCGTTTTCGAACACACTGTAAACCACGCTACATGAAATGTACCCGCGATTCACGACATGTTTATTTTATTATTGTTCAAAGTTGTTATGATCGGGTCTACCCAAATTTTGGAATTAGGCATCGTAACCATGTCATGGGAACCATACCCATAGTCACGATGGTTTATTAATCACGCTAAAGCAAACTACAAATATTCATATTTAAAACTAATTCGATGTTCAATGTAAGGCTACTAATTATACATACTTGGGGTAGATATGTTGCACTTTAATTATTTTGGACAAAGAAATTGGGCCAGCAGTAAGACCATTAGGTTATTTGATTAAAGAAATAACAGTGCTGAGATTGCTTGGGCTCGAAATTGAGCCTAGAAGTAAAAAGAACCTCAAAGACTCTGCCAGGCCTATTTTGACCATGGCTGTCTTATCTTGGGCTAACATCAGGCCCAGCAGGAAAGGCTAGCCCACATGCGAAACTTATAACAGCCCTTAACCATAGTTATTTTTCAGACATTGGGCTCCCAAATGAAGCCCAAATGACGAAGGGGAAGGGTTAATTCATCAGTTGGCATTTGCACAATTATAGGTAAGTATGAATCAGCTATACAAAGTTTCTAGTCACTTGAGGGAGACAATTCGAATAAAAATGGTTGACCTACTAATGATTGCAATGATTTTTGACTAACAAGAAAAAAAGAAATCAATTATACTATGCGTGGTTTAACAGTACATGAAAGGAATAAGTTAACACTATAATTCGGCAAGCAAACCCATAACTGCAGTCAAGCTTATTGGGCTTAAAGCCCAGGCCTAATGGCCTAAGCTCAAACTCGCTCGAAATAATTTTTTCTTAACTGGGCTAGTTTGTAAGTCTTTCCCAACTTAAATTGCATAACAGAAGCTCAATTTTAGCTTTTAGTCCATAGCCTTAGCTGTTGCAACATTGTGCTTACATTACAAAAATACAATAACAAAATAATTACTTAACAAGTTCCTAACAGTAGTGGTTTAATCACAATATGTAAATTCAAAGCTTAATTGGTTACAGTGCATTAGGTAAACTAAAGCTTTCACAAATCAGAAACTTACACTATGATTCATTAATACATAAACTACTATATCGATAACTGATCTATTACATTAGAATTCTATGAGAAGAATACACCAACTAATTCTATTACAATATTTGGGGAAAACTGACAGCCTAATGAACACCCACTCCCTTTGGATATAGTTGATCCATCAAGCTTAGTTTACCAATATGAGGGTCTTAACTTCAATACAATAGCAACAAACAAATCCAGTTTTTTTTGGGCTTTAACATATGCTGATTTGGCCAACTAGTGGCTAAATCTACAAGTTATAGCCCATAGGCCACATAACCTCAAACAAAACATTATGCTATTATCATTGTGAGCAGAAGAAGAATGAAAACAGCTTTAGTAATCAAAGTTTCATAATCAGTATGAAATTTTAACTAAAATAAAATTCAGACTTGACCATTTTTAAGAAGGGATTACAAGTATCAGCAAACCAAACAAGTGCTCATGCTAATTATTTTTCACACATAAACTCCCACAGCAAAAAATTATCTAGATCTATAACAAGTTAATCAACCACTACATGAAAGAACATTCATTCATCACACACAATTTTGCAAGTTTTGATCTTATAATCATTCAAACAATGTAGTACATAAAGAGAGCTGAAATCAGTACCTTGACACATAAAAATCAACAGAAGAACAAGTGAGACTGCTATCCGAAATTTTAGGGATGGAACAGCAACCAAGAACAAATAGCAACAGTAGAAAAACATCCCAGAAAACCAAGAACCTGCACTCAAAATTTCCAGAAAATCAGAGTACCAGAAAACTAACCTAGAAATCTAACTAGAAAACTAAAGTTTTAGGCCAGAAAAGTTTTAGGGATTTTTCTTTGTATTCTGAAAATTTTAGGTGCAGATATGCTGATGAATGTCTGTCCAATATGAAAGAATAATTTCATTTTATAGGGTATGCCAAAATAGCATTAGAATGGCATATTCTACCCTAAATTCTCTAAGTGTCAGATAGTACAACATATTTGGACAATTGTCTGTCCTTTTTTCAGCCCAATTCCAGCCTTTTTCATGCTGGAAATGGGGGACAGTTTTACAAATGCTAGAACCTTCTAATTTTTACCTTATGTAAAATTCAGTTTTACCCCTTCAATTACTAATTATTTCAGTTTCAACCTATATTCTGATCCTATTTTGATTCCAGAAATCCCTTTAGGACCTTCTAGAGCCAGCTAAGTGATTCCTTATTAAGTTTCCTTAATTTGTTTCAATTGTATCAACTTACAGCCTTGGGGTATTACCCGTCATTTCTGAAATTAACCTAAAGTCTAAGGTATCTAGGTTTCAATTCTAACCATTTAAACTTAATTGACAAGTTTACCTAACTATCCCTAAACAAACACTGAATTTAAACTTGTAATCAAACAATAACTAAACAAAAACAGAATACTAATGCAAAGAAACCTAGAAATCAACCTACTTAGTAAGCAATTGAATAGATTAATCAACTAAGGCTAGGGTTTTCTTAATAATTAATAAGAGATCCGCCAAGTAAATTATTTAATTACTCCTAAAACTATTCTAATCAACTTCAAACTAAACATTGAATATCAAACAAACAACTATAAGAGACAAAAGAAAAACATAATAGTCAATTTTATCAAAACCCTAAAACTGATTAAACTTAATTAACCTAAACTTATGCAAATTGAAATTAAACTTCAAATGATGAAATTCTACCATGCTTTAATTACCCTAATAAATAGATGCAAACAAACATAACGTTGCAACTACCTAAAACATGCTGCTAAACAAGAAATTGTACAAGAAAGCAGAAGGTAAAAAATAAAAAATAATAAAAACGGGAAAGGAAATTACCTAAGGCTCGTTTGGAATCGACTAGTTGGAACTCGACCGATTAAAAGGGTAAAATAGGAATTTAGAAAACCATCAATCGACTGTTCTTAACAAGAACAGTCGACTAATGGACATCATGGGTTCATATGACCCAATACTGACCAAGAATTGAAAAATGAAAGTTAGGGTTTCTGGGGTCTAAGATCTAAGATTCGAGAGGTTGGGGACTGATTCGAAGGGAATTGTGGTGATATTTGGAAAGAGTAGGTAAAGACGGTTATGGGGTATTAATTTGGTGGAGTTTGGAGGTGGTCCGCCGTCGTGAGGCAATTTTCGATCGGTGGACCATACCGGAGGCGGTGAAGGGATTTAGGGCGACTACGGTTTGTTATTTGGGAGTGAGAGACGGAAATGAAAGGGGTCTAGGGGGACTTTGGTTCGGACAGTTATATGTAAAAATGAAGATCAATTCCCAGCCATTGGATTCATATGGATAAACGGCTAGGATAGTTTGGGGCGAAACGGGGTCGTTTTGGGGTAAGTTGCTTGGACCGGTGAAATTGGTATTTGGGCTTGGGGGTTTGGACAGGGTAAAAGGGAACTGGGGACCACCAGATTTGATCTCTGGGTGGCCCAATTTTGAGAGACCAACCATTCCCTTTTTCTTTTATTGCTTTCTCTTTCTTTTTCTATTTTTTCTTTAATTTTAAAACTCTAATTAAATTAATTAAGCCATAAATTAAATTCTAAATTAGTCTAACCTATAAAATCAAACTAATTATCTATTTATAATAATTACAAAATTAGTTAAACCTAAATTAATGAACGGAAAATTACTAATCTAGCATTAAAAGCTAAAAATGTAAAATGAATGATATTTTGTGATTTTCATTTTAATAAACTAATTAATTAACCAATTAATCCTAAAATATGAACACAAAATCTAATATGCAATGCATGATATTTTTGACATTTTTGGGGCATTTTTCATGATTTTAACAAAATTAAGTGTGCACAAAAATGCAAACAATTAATAAAATCCTACAAAAATCCTATAAAATTGAAAACAATTTGGAAAAAATCTATTTCTTTATCTTTGTAGGAATATTTTTAGTAGGGCAAAAATCACATATTCACATTGCCGGACCATCAAAAATGACCTAAGGAACAATAGTCACCGCCTCGCCATGACCATTCCACTTTTTTGGCTTTTTAGGGTCATAAAATTGAAATTCTACCTGATTGCTAGGTTTTCGTATGCTATAGCCCACGCCTTCTGCATGGGCCCGGGCGACCGGACCCGGATCGTCTAAAATTTTGTCGCACCATTACAAACGACCTAAGGAATAATAGTCATCGCCTCACCATGATCATTCCTTATTTTGTGGCGTTTTAGAGCCATAAAACTTGAATTCCTCCGAATTTCCAGATTTTCGTGTGCTATAGCCAACGCCTTTTTTATGGACACGACAAACTTACTGAATCGCCTAAAATATTGTTGGACTATCAAAAACTACCTAAGGAATAATAGTCATCGTTTCGCCATGATTGTTCCTCATTTTTTGGCATTTTAGTACTAAAAAACTTAAATTTCGCCCGATTCCCAGATTTTCGTGTGTTGTAGCCCTTGCCATCTGCATGCATCCGTGCGACCAGACCCGAATCGCATAAAATTTTCCGAACTATCAAAAACAATCTAAGCAACAATAGTCATCGCTTCGCCATGACCGTTCCTCGTTTTTAGTGTTTTTGGGCTATAAAAATATAACTTCGCCTAATTTCTAGATTTTCGTATGCTATAGCACACGCTACCTGCATGCATCCGGACGACCAGACCGGAATCACCTAAAATTTTTTCGGACCATCACAAACGACCTAAGAAACAGTAGTCATCACTATGCCATGACCGTTCCTCGTTTTTGGCGTTTTAGGGCCATAAAATTTAAATTTTGCATGATTCCTTAATTTTCATGTGTACACTATCTACATGCATCCGGAAGGTCGGGCCCGAATCGCCTAAATTTTTTCGGACCATCATAAACAATCTAAGGAATAATAGTCATCGCTTCGCAATAGTTGTTCCTCGTTTTTTAGCATTTTAGGGCCGTAAAACTAGAAACCCCCCCCCCCCTCCCGATTCCTAAATTTTTGTGTGCTATAACCCACGAATTCTGCATGGGCCCGGGAGACCAGACCCAAATCACCTAAAATTTTGTCGGACCATCAAAAATGACCTAAGGAAAAAAATCGTCGCCTCACTATAGTCGTTCCTCGTTTTTGGTATTTTAGGGCCATAAAATTTGAATCCCCCCCCCCCCCCCCCGATTCCCCAATTTTTATGTGCTATAGCCCACGACTTCTGCATGGGTCCGAGCGACCAGACCTAAATCGCCTAAAATTTTGTCGTACCATCAAAAACGACCTAAGGAACAATAGTCATCGTTTTAGGGCGTTTTAGGGCCTAAGGAACAAATGGGAACCGTTCCTCGTTTTTTGGCGTTTTAGGGCCATAAAATTTAAATTTTGCATGATTCCTTAATTTTCATGTGTACACTATCTACATGCATCCGGAAGGTCGGGCCCGAATCGCCTAAATTTTTTCGGACCATCATAAACAATCTAAGGAATAATAGTCATCGCTTCGCAATAGTTGTTCCTCGTTTTTTAGCATTTTAGGGCCGTAAAACTAGAAACCCCCCCCCCCCTCCCGATTCCTAAATTTTTGTGTGCTATAACCCACGAATTCTGCATGGGCCCGGGAGACCAGACCCAAATCACCTAAAATTTTGTCGGACCATCAAAAATGACCTAAGGAAAAAAATCGTCGCCTCACTATAGTCGTTCCTCGTTTTTGGTATTTTAGGGCCATAAAATTTGAATCCCCCCCCCCCCGATTCCCCAATTTTTATGTGCTATAGCCCACGACTTCTGCATGGGTCCGAGCGACCAGACCTAAATCGCCTAAAATTTTGTCGTACCATCAAAAACGACCTAAGGAACAATAGTCATCGCTTCTCCATTTGTTCTTCTTTTTTGCGTTTTAGGGCCATAAAACTGGAATTCCATCTGATTTTCAGATTTTCGTATGCCGCCATCTGCATGCATCTGGGCGACCGGATCCAGATCGCTTAAAATTTTATTGGCCCTTCAAAAATGACCTAATGAACAATAGCCATCGTTTTGTCATGACCGTTCCTCGTTTTTTTATTTTAGGGCCATAAAACAGGAATTTCACCTGATTCCCATATTTTCGTGTGAGCGACTATATTTAGTTTAATTCTTCTAATTTTTATCGCCTCTCAATAAGGAGCAAGAAAATAATGAAGTTGTGTGCTTGGAATATAATGGGATTGCAATGACCATAGAAGATCATTTTTCATTAAAACATACATAAATTAACTTGGTACAAGATCCAAAAAGGATTGAAGTGCCACACTTATTTAAAGTGTAACAAAAGGCTATTATGTGTGACACTGCATCCTTAATTTCTTCTAATTTCTAATTAGTTATCCATTATCTCTTCTTCAAGCAAAGTTTCAGCTCCTGTTTTGATCATCTTCTCATCAAACACACATGGCTTAGTGCATAGGCACCTTCTGAGGATTGTGCTACAACGACCATTTGTAAATCCCTCACAGATACAAGCTTCTATGCATGGTGTTTTGGTAATGCATAATCCAGAGAAGGTGATGCTTTCTGCTTTGCATTCTCTAGCTTGCACCTCTACAATCATTCATATTTACTAATAAATGTTAGAACAAAAGAAAAGATGGAATTGAAAGAAAGCCTTTAAACATGAATAAATTCACGGTTCTCAAAGAAATATGTTGAAGAGAAGCCTTGGAGCAACGGGTTCGAGCGTGAAAGCAGTGAAAATAGTCACTAATGCTTGTATTAGAGTGGATTGTCTACATCATATCCCTTGGGATGCGGCCGGTGGCGGAGGTAGGATTTCGCTGTGGAGGTTCAAAAAAGAAAAAGTTTTTAAAAAAAAAAAGATTGTGGCGAGTGGAAATTAAACCACAACCTTACAAACATTTTGAACCTCTTTGACCACTAAGCTATGCTTTTAGGCTCTGTTAAGGAGATTCAAAGTATAAAATATAGAGGTAAAAATCGGATTTTGCCTTATATTTACAGTATAATTTTCCGGCGAAGGGGGTTCGGTAACCTCCTTCCGCCCCCCTAAATCCGCCCCTGAGTACGACCCTTCCTCGGACCAGAGTGAATGCGACACACTTTGTGCACAGAAATATATTGTTCCTATACTATTTTGAAAGAACTAATGCAAACATGTATGTTTTTTCAGGATTTTTCAACGCCGCGAGACGTATACTACAAAATAATTAGTCACTCTAACAACAAATACATCAAAAAGATGACCACACTTGAAAATTTATGCGCGAAAAGAAATTACTTGAAAAAATGATAAGTGTAACTTCATATTCATATTTTATTATTTTTATGGGGTATTAGAGGAATAAATGGAGACAAACCATAGGCAACAAAGAGCATCATTGCCAAGACTGCAAATGCCATGAAACACAAGGAGCGAGCCATCGTTTCTCTGAATGAGTAAAAAAGGATAGGAATTTTAATAATAAGAAAGATTGCTATTTAGAGTTGTGAATGAGCAGTAACTCAATAGAGGTATTTATAGGCAATGAAATAAGAAAGCAAAATAATAATAATAATAATAATAATAATAATAATAATAATAATAATAATAATAATAATAATAATAATAATAATAATAATAATAATAATAATAATAATAATAATAATAATAATAATAATAATAATAATAATAATAATAATAATAATAATAATAATAATAATAATAATAATAATAATAATAATAATAATAATAATAATAATAATAATAATAATAATAATAATAATAATAATAATAATAATAATAATAATAATAATAATAATAATAATAATAATAATAATAATAATAATAATAATAATAATAATAATAATAATAATAATAATAATAATAATAATAATAATAATAATAATAATAATAATAATAATAATAATAATAATAATAATAATAATAATAATAATAATAATAATAATAATAATAATAATAATAATAATAATAATAATAATAATAATAATAATAATAATAATAATAATAATAATAATAATAATAATAATAATAATAATAATAATAATAATAATAATAATAATAATAATAATAATAATAATAATAATAATAATAATAATAATAATAATAATAATAATAATAATAATAATAATAATAATAATAATAATAATAATAATAATAATAATAATAATAATAATAATAATAATAATAATAATAATAATAATAATAATAATAATAATAATAATAATAATAATAATAATAATAATAATAATAATAATAATAATAATAATAATAATAATAATAATAATAATAATAATAATAATAATAATAATAATAATAATAATAATAATAATAATAATAATAATAATAATAATAATAATAATAATAATAATAATAATAATAATAATAATAATAATAATAATAATAATAATAATAATAATAATAATATGTCTGTCACCGGTTCCGAATTAGGACCTCAGTTAGTGTTGATTTAGCCCGTGTACGGGTAAAAGTACTCTTTATAATATACTCATGACTTGAAACCAAAACTTATATCTAAGGGTAAAGGAATCATATTAATTTCACTACAATTCTTGATGGTTTAAAGGTATCCCAAGGTTGGAGCTTTATAAGGAATCAATGGCAAAAATAAAACTTTTTCTAATGATAAATGTTGTTTTAGGCACCACTACGACACAAGGGTAGTTAACACTTTAAAAAAAAAATCCAAAATTTTTCAAAAATTTGCTTGGCCTATAGAATCTTGACGATGGAATTGGTTCTCAAATTTGTCCAAATTACTGCAAGTAATAACAACACGGAATTAATAAAGTAAAGAAGCACGAACAAATTTTACTTGCAATATAACTCTAGTTCAAAGGTGTAAAAATCACGACCTAATCGTCTAATAACATTTAATTCAAACACCACTGAATTTACTCTGCATGTTCCTTAGTTTGTTCATATTCTCCTGAATAATTATGTGTCCTCTAAAGAATCAATGGAAGTGTGTAACTTCTGGGTTCACGTGAATTCATGTCTCCCCATTTCCAGATCATTAATAATATTTTGTTTTAAATGCTCAAGAAATCGAGGTTTTAAATTCCACGATTGTCTTGTTGTTGTTGTTTCCTATCTTTTTGTATAATTGAAATCGTGGTGTTATATATTCTTTTTAAGAACTTAAAGATTAAACTCGTCCACTATAAATATTGAATTCATCGCTTCATAATAGTGTACGGTGCACTCAATTTCACAAGTCACACCAAAACTTAGGCCAAAAATTTAATAGAAGTTAAAGTTGTTCAATTTCGTATAATACAAAAACAAATTTGATGTTTTACCAGAACATAACAGATAAAAATTGTGGCATTCAAATTTTACCACTACTCTCGCGACACATGAAAGAAGAACCAGGTGCAGAATCACATGCTGCAGTTTGAAGTACAGTACTTTACTTCATAGGAGTTGTCAACTCATTTTCACAATGTGAGAATGCAGAGTCGGGTCAAGATTTGAAGTTTATTAGTTCGGAATTTTAGTCATTTTAAGTTGTTGGGTTCTAAATTAATATGTACAGAGGCGGATCCATGATTTAAATTTTATGGGTTCAGCTTTTAAGAATTTTAGCATTAAACGCATTATATTTTTAAAGTTATAGGTTCATATCTACTTTGTTTGCAATTTTAACGAATTTTTACATATAAACTTTTACTTCGCTTCGAAAGTTAAGGGTTCAATTGAATCTGTTAGTAACAAACTACATTTGTCCCTGAATATGTATGTATTTAATGAATTTCTTAAGATCATACAGAGTTTGGATCAAAGTCGTTATTGGGTTATGCTCACCCCAAATGAATAAACTAGATGAAGTTAGGCTCAACTCAAATGGATAAACTAACATAAACTAAGTTAACTAATGATTTGTATTCTATTTTCTGAAAATTTAAGTACAACTTATATATGATTAAAAATTTAATCTTAACTTTAGTTTATGTTTATGAGGGAATTCAATTTAATATCAAGTCGCTCCATTACTCTCGTGCATGGGCTGAATTAGGAGGGGTAAGGACATATGGATAAATTTCATTCGTCAGAAAATTATACTATTGCAACGATCCGACCAGTCATTTTAAGAATTAACGCCCCGATCCCCTATTAACTGCATTCCCCATATTTGTTTCTGCTATTGTGAGTTGCCGGGAGGATTTATTTGGAGTTTTGGAGAGTTTTGGGACACTTAGTCCCTAAATGAGAGTTTAAGTTTTGAAATTTGGACCGTAGCCGGAACAGTATGAAGACGGCCTCGGAATGGAATTTCGTTGGTTTCGTTCGCTCCGTTGGGTGATTTCGGGCTTAGGGGTGTGTTCGGATTGTGTTTTGGAGATCTGTAGCTTATTTAGGCTTGAAACTCCGAAAGTTGAATTCTTGAAGTTTCCGGTTCGATAGTGAGATTTTGATATCAGGGTCGGAATGGAATTCCAGAAGTTGGAGTAGGTTCGTTGTATAATTTGGGACGTGTGTGCAAAATTTCAGGTCATTTGGACGAGGTTTGGTAGACTTTTTGATCGAAAGCAGAATTTGAAAGTTTTGAAAATCTTTAGGCTTGGATTGGAAAGTGAATTGTGGTTTTAGCGTTGTTTGATGTGATTCGAGGGTTGGAGTAAGTTCATATGATGTTTTAGGATTGGTTAGCATGTTTGGTTGAGGTCCCGGGGGCCTCGGGTGAGTTTCCGGTGCTTAACAGAAGTTGAATTGGACTTAGAAAAATTTGGAGTTTGGTAGAACCTGTCATAACCGCACCTTCGTGAGACCGCAGGTGCGGCATCACAAAATGCGCTTGGAGGACAGCAGGTGCGGTCTGAGGAATTTTAGGATTGGTCGCAGATGCGGCCCAGGCACCGCAGAAGTGGCACCTCATCTGCGCAAAGAAGATCGCAGGTGCGGAAGTTGTTGTTTAAAGGATTGTCGCAGATGCGTCTTTTGTTCCGCAGAAGTGGGACCGTAGGTGCGATCCCTTGGCCGCAGAAGCGGATTTGCTGGGCAGAAATAAGATATTACGAGGGCTTGAAATCAAAAGTTAGAAAATCGATTTGGAGCTCGGGTGAGGGCGATTTTGGGAGGATTTTGAAGAGGAAATCAGTGGGTAACGATTCCTAATCCCTTTCTAGTTTTATTCCTATAATCTAATCTTAGTTTTGTCATTTAATTTCGAATTTGAGATGAAAAATTGAGGAAAATTGGAGAAATGTTCTTAGGCCTAATTTTGGGGTTTTGATCTAGATTTTGATGTCGGATTGGAACAATTTTAGTATAAATGAACTCGTGGGAGTATGAGGATTCTGAATTTGTAAATTTTACCCGATTTTGAGATGTGGGTCGGGGGAGTTTTGGTCATTTTTTCTAATTTCGCATATTAGCTTAGAATTAATTAGTGAAACCAGTTACTTGAAGTTATATTTACATTATTCAATAGATTTGAATATATTTGGGTCATTTGGAGTCTAGTACTCATGGTAAGAGCGTGATTTTGGGTTGATTTTGAGTCGGTTCGAGATAAGTGGCTTGCCTAACCTTGTGTGGGGGAACTCCCCTTAGGATTTGGTATTGTTGATATTTGAGATGCCTTGTATGTGAGGTGACGAGTGCGTACTTGTGCTAATTGTTGAAAATCTTGTTTTCATTAAGTATCTATAACTGTGTTTCCTTTCCTGTTTATACTGCTTGCAATTTAAGCCTACTGTTAGCTTAGGGAAGCATGTCTAATTACTTAATTGCTTACTTGCTCAAACTGCCTTATTTGGATTATGTGCAGCATGCTAGGTTAGAAATACCTGTTTTACCTTGGTATGAAATTTGAATTGAGTATTCTTCGTGTTGCTGCTGTGTGTTTACTTTAGGACTACAGGACGGTATCCCGAGAGATCCCCCTGCCTTTTTATTTTGGGACTACGGATTTGTATTCCGGTAGATCCCTCTGCACATTTATATTGGAACTACGGGACTGCACCCGGTAGATTCCCCCAGTACTGGGTATTTACATTTGGGAATACAGATCGAGATTCCGGTAGATCCCCGCGCCTATGAGTTGGACTAAGGGACAACACCCGAGAGATCCACTAGATATTTACATTTGGGGACTACAGGATGGTATCTTGGGAGTTCCCGGTTGTTATCTATGTGTTGAGTTGTACCCTTCTGTGATTATTTGCCTCTGTTATAGTTGTTGCTACTCGTATTACCTTTTGTTACTTCTCTACTGCTTCTTTTCCTTATATATTATTGTATATGACCGGTAGAGCCCTAACCTTCCTTGTCATTACTCGACCGAGGTAAGGCTTGGCACTTACTGGGTACCGTTGTGGTGTACTCATGCCCTTTCTGCGCATGTTTTTCATGTGCAGATCGAGGTACTTCGACTCAGCCCTACTACCCTTGAGGCGAGGCGATTCTCCAGAGACTTCGAGGTATATCTGCCGCGTCCGCAGACTGAGGAGTCCCTTTCCATTCTCTCTTATAGTATTAGCCCTTCAATATTTACTTTTGTTTAGACATTCTGGAGTTAGACACTTATAGTTATTCAACAGCTTGTGATTTCATGAGATTCCGGGTTTTGGGAAATGTTGTTCAGTTTTGTGATCTTGTATTAGTATATGCCGAGCGGCATCTTAAATGCTTCTATATTTGCTTATCTCCAGTTTTTATTAGTTTTTTCGTATTTTGTTTCTTTTCCGAAATTTTTAGGTTTACCTAGTCGTAGAGACTAGGTTCCGTCAAGACAGTTCACGGAGGGCGAACTTGGATCGTTACAACTATATAAAGACAATCTAGTGTACAAAATATTACACATTTATATAGGGTCCGAGAAAGAACCGCATTCCTAGGAGTATGTTATAGAAAGTCTACCCTAATGGAAGCATTAGTGACTGTTGTAAGTCCTCAAATATGTAATGTATAAGTCACATGGAGATAACTTCATTGTTTTCCAAGACTCCCCTTCCAAAATTTATATGTTGTTTATCGTTAAAATACTTATTCATTATATAGTAGATGATAAATTTTTTAATTTTATTAATTTTTTTATATTTTAAATTTCCATAGTAAAAATCCTCACGTCACGTCGTAACTACGCTCGTATAAGAAAGAAGTTTAATATCAGCTCTACTTTTTTCATGAATATCCAAATGGTCCTTAACAGACAAACGAGAAGTTTTATTTTGTATTTCATATAATTGACATTAGTTGTATGAAACTCTTTTTTATCTTATAAATTTTTGGGTTCCAATCTTACACTCGTGAATCCACGGAAAACTGGATCCAAACTTATGTGTTCCACAATGTCAGAATCACATGCTGGTAATACTTGAATAAGTAGTTTGTACTTCGTACAGGACTTAATAATTTGCCAATACACACGTTTTTATAAAATTAAGTGGAAAAAAACATTACATGTAGGACCAAACATATGTCACACCTACTATAGTACTATGGTGATAAATTGTGGTCTGTCACAACGGTCTAGTAGTACTACATAACTTTTTTTTTCTTTTTTTTTTCTTTGGATGAAAGTTTTACTCTTTCATTTTAAGTGTCTTAGTAGGTGTTTGGACATAACAATTGTAATTTTTTGAAAAAAAAGGTAATATTTGGATTAAGTAGAAAAAATAGTAATTGAAATTTGAAATTATATTTGACAAAATATTGCAGTTTTGTGAGCGGGGAGAAAGTTTTCTGAAAATTTTGAAAAAGTGATTAACTCATTTTCGAAAATTTTCAAAAACTTATAAAATTTTATGGACAAAGATATTTTTGAAAAATAATTTTGAAAAGAAAAAAAACTTATGCACAAACGGGGCTTTAATTTGACTGAACTTGACATTTAAAAAAAATCTGAGAGTGTGTGGATCTTATGTTCTTAAACTATATATATATGACCTTTAAATCTTGTAAACTTAAACATATTATGTGAAATATTAAAATTAAATTATTATAAATATTAAAAGTGATATTATTAGTCTTCAATACAGACTACTAAAAGCAAAGAGGCAAGTGAGATAGTCGAATTTGGGATCACCATTTAAGTCATAGCCACAGTGTACTTTGCAAGTTTAGTCACTTCGACCAACTTTAGACATGCGTAATTAAAAATCGCAAAATTTGGCCAAGCAAATATTAAAGCTTGAAGTTTGCCTTGTCAAGGACAATCATTCAACATTTTTGCATGAAGTTTGGCTTGCTAATGCAAACTTCCGACACTTTTGCCTGAATTTTCTGATATTTTTATCTGAAGTTAAGACATGATCACATATTCTCGACTTTTTTTATCTACAATTAGTTAAAATAAAAAAATCACCTTTTATTATTTGTTTTTCATCTCTAACAGTTTTTTTTTTTTTTTGCTTCTTCCTTCTTCATAGAACATTATCTTCGTGCCGGTACTCTGGACTCTCCTTCCGGATATTTAAATAACTATTAAAATAAGACTACTACAACAACAACCCAGTATAATCCCACTTAGTGGGGTCTGGGGAGGGTAGTGTGTACGCAAACCTTACCCCTACCCTAGGGTAGAGAGACTGTTTCCAAATAGACCCCCAACATCCTTCCCTCCAAGAACTTCCCACCTTGCTCTTGGGGAGACTCGAACTCACAACCTCTCGGTTGGAAGTGGGGGTTGCTTACCATCAGAGCAACCCCTCTTGTCTAGAATAATTTTCTATTTTCAATATATTGTGTCGCAATATATCGGAAACTTTGGTATAGATAATCTGGTGCATCCTTTATCGCAAAGAAAGGGCCGCGATCGCGAAGAGCAAAGTGTTGTTCCTGGCCTTGTGAATCGCGATCGCAGAAGGAAATTCGCGATGGTGTAGAAGGATTTTCTACTGTCAGTGATTTGACTTCGGGAGCATATAACTTGCAATCTATAAGGAATTTGGAGATGATTCAAAAATGAAAATTGTAGACTTTTGAATCTAGTTTTTAGAAAATTGATCCGTTTGTCATTTGAAATATTTTACAGAAAGGTATGCCTATTATACTGAAGGGTGCCTGTGAAGAGGAAACAAAATTTGTACATTGCGATCGCGAGGTTTTGGCCGCCATCGTGATGAAGGAAAACGATGTTGTAACTTTTGTTAATCGTGATCACATGGATAATGACGGCGATCGCGAAGAAGGAGGCCTGGCAGGTGTATTAAATATTTAATTTCGGGATTTTGAGCTCATTTCATCACTTTTAAGTTCTTAGAGCACATGTGGGGCGAAATGGGGTGATTCTTGAATATCGTTTTTGCCATATATCATAAGATAAGTTATATCCTGCTTGTTTTAAATAAAATACATGGGTTATATATGGATTTTAACATGGAAATTTGATAGAAATTATGGAATTTTTGGAAGAAAACCTAGAAATAGTATTTTTAGATTTTGATCACGAAATTGATATGGAATTAGGAATAAATTATATATTTGAGTTGGTAGTATTATTGGTAATTTTTACTTCGAAAATTTTCGGAATCCAAATACGTGGGCCCGAGGGTTGACTTTGTTGACTTTTCGAGCGGAGTTAGGAATCATTATAAATTGTTAAATTGTAAGCGTTGGAGTATATTTTGATTGATTTGCATGTTGTTTGACTAGTTTCAGATTGTTTATCTTTGAGTCGAGAAGTTAGAGGCATTGAGCCGGTTATGAAATTTTAGAGCGAGCTAAGTCTCATGTCTAACCTTGTGAGGGCGGATTACCCTGTAGGTGTTACTCTTATTATATGCTACATGTTGTGGGAGTTGCGCACGTATGAGGTGACGAGTATCCGTGCGCATGCTAGAATTCCTGATTATGTCTGGGTAGACTAGGATTCACGCCATGCTTTATTTGTATTAGTTGAGTTATTCTTGCTTGCTTAGTTACTTGATTTCGCATTACGATCTGAGACTAGGCTTCCTTAGAATAATGGAGTCGCTATTGTAAGAGATTTGACGAGCTAGCTACTTGATTAACCACGGAATAATTGTGCTTCTCTTATGAATTTTTCTCGCGTTATGCGTTTTCATCGAAAAGCTTCTTTAAATTTCATAAATCACATGTATATTCGTGAGTGGGTCCAAGAACCCGTTAAAGCTTATTATTCTAATAGGATCAGGTCGTTCGCCTCGACAGAATATTGTGACACACTCTTATGAGATCGGCTTGTTCGCCTGGGCTGTATCATATTCTTATGGGATAGAGCTGTTCTCCTTGTCATTTTTATAAAACACTCATATGAGATCGAGTCGTTCGCCTCAACAACTTCATGAAATACTCATTTAGAATCGGGTTGTTCACCTCGGCAGAATAGTGAGTAATATTTGACAAGAAGCCACCTCCGTGAGTTTTTCTGATTTGAGTTGTGACGACCTATCTGGTGGGGATAATTTTATATATATACTCTGGTTGAGGAGGTATCCGATAATTGAGAGCTAGTGTTCATCGTTTAGAGGATGATCGTACCGTGTACCTATATTTGCTTACATTATTTTTTTACCATGCCTCATACTTGTTTACTTTCTACCGTACTTGATTTATTGGACCACTAGTAAGTGCCGATGTCGACCTCTCTTTACTACTTCTCCGGGGGTTAGGCTATATACTTACTGGGTACGCGTTGATTTACGTACTCATGCTACACTTCTGCACTTATTGTGCATGTATATATTTCCAGTGATCTTTTGGGCGCAAAGGCGCGGCTATTGCGGGAACTTTACGGTGAGCTGCATCTCATGTTATGATCCGCAACATACAGAGTCCCCATTAGTATTATCTACATTTTCCTGTCTAATTTGTATTCCATACAGATGTTGTATTATTATTGTACCTTCTAGTAGATGTTCATGCACTTGTGACACCGGATTTTGGGGATGTTCTAGAATTGTTATGGATTATTTTACATTGATACACTTTTACTTATTATTTTTAATTAAAGTGTGCGTAACTACGATTTATTTTAATGCACTGACCTCTCTATTTAAATAAGATTCATAATTTTAAAAATAATAAAATAAATAATTAAGTGTTGGCTTGTCTAACAGCAACGTTGGGCGCCATCACAGGCTATTTTTTTGGATATGTTATATATGACCATAACAAAAGAAAAAAGTCTTATTTGATAATAAATATTTTATACATAATTAAAGTTTGTAAGGGTTGGACGAGTTGGATTATGACCCGAATTTTAGCCCATCTTGAGCCAGCCATCTCAGCCCAAGTATGACCCGCTCATTTATACCCGTTCAAAATCAGCCAACTTGCTCATTTATTGACTTTACCCATTTTGACATGTCCAAAATCAGTCCAATCCACCAATTTGACACCCTTATATAAAAGATTATAAAGGAGAAAATAACATAAGTGAAAGTTAGCAAAATGGACAATATAAACAAAGACCATAGAAGGTCATTTTCATTAAAAGTACACGAATAAACTTAGTGCAAGATTGCACAAAGGATTGAAGTGCCACACTTATTTAAAGTGTAACAAAAGGCTACTAAAAGCCAATTAAAACACAACATTAGCTACACTTTTAAGAAAGGTAGCAACTTTATTATGTGTGACACTGTGTCCTTAGTTTCTTCTAATCTCTAATTAGTTATCCATTATCTCTTCTTCAAGCAAAGCTGCAGCCAAAGTTTTTGCTTCCTCAACCAAAGTTTCAGCTCCTGTTTTTATCATCTTCTCATCAAACACACATGGCTTAGTGCATAGGCACCGTCTGAGGAGTTTGCTACAATGACCATCAGTAAATTTCTCACTGATACAAGCTTTTCTGCATGGTGGTTTGGTAATGCATATTCCAGGGAATGTATTGCTTTCTGTTTTGCATTCTCTAGCTTGCACCTCTACAATCATTCACAAGTACTTACCAATGTTAGAACAAAAGAATAGATAGAATTGAAAGAAACCATTAAAACATGAATATATTCAAGGTTCTTACATACATACATACATACTACATACATACATACATACATACATACATACATACATATGTGTATATATATAAGGGCAGCCCAGTGCACAAAGGGTCCAGGGAATCGAGTCGCATCCCAAAGGGTGTAATGTAGATCGACAGCATACCCTAAAAAATATATTGTCCCTATACTATTTGGAAGAACTAATGCAAACATATTTTTTTCAGGATTTTTCAAACCTTCCAGACGTATACTATAGATTAATTCGTCATTTTAACAACAAATACATCAAAAAGATAACCACACTTGAAAATATACTTGACAAATCATAAGAAGTGTAACTTGATGTTCATTATGATAGCTAAACCAGTCATAGCTTTTATATTTATTTTCTTAAAAGCAGAGTTGGGTAATTAAGTGACTGGATAGCAAGAAATAGAATCATATTATAAATTATATTTATTATTTTATGTGGTTTTGGAGGAATAAATAGAGACAAACCATAGGCAACAAACAGCATCATTGCCAAGATAGCAAATGCCATGAAGCACAAGGAGCGAGCCATAGTCTCTTTGAATGATGAAAAATGATAGGAATTTTAATAAAAAGAAAGATTGCAATTCAGAGGTGTGAAAGAACAGTAACTCAATAGAGGTATTTATAGGCGCTGAACTAAGAGTAGATAAAATTTAAAGCAAAAAGTAAACAAATAAAATGAAATAATTATTGCACTGGAATTGTTGGTAATTTGAAGTTTGGAGATACATATTTCTTATTTTTTTTCTTTTTCTTTTTTGTCTTTAACCAATGTCCGATATTAGGACCTCAACTAGTGTTGATTCGGCCCGTGTATAGTAAAAAACAATAACATCAATAATAATAACCCAGAAAATTTTCACTAGTGGGGTCTGGGGAGGGTAGTGTGTATGTAGACCTTACCCCGACCCTGAAGGAGTAGAGAGGTTGTTTTCGGAAGACCATCGGCTTAAGAAAATAAAAAAGACAAAAGGAGATAATATTAGTATCACCTTAGAAATCATAGGAAAAATAGGAACAACATGAAATCCAGAAAAAAGATGCAAAGCAAAGCAAAAATTATAGCTAGTAAATAGGTCATGCACTGAAAAGCAAAAAGCGTAATAGTAAGACACAACGTTGTCACTATCTGTCTTAGACAAAAAACCTGTCAGCCTAGTCTCACAAAGGTACAAATTAAGACAAGAATCAACTACCTTCTAACCTAGAACTCTAATACCCGTGTATAGTTAAAAGTACTTCTTATAACATGCTCATGACTTGAAATCGAGACTTCTATCTAAGGGTGTAGGAATCATATCGATTGCACTACCATTCGTGATGGTTTAAAAATATCCCAATGTTGTAGCAAAATTAAAACTTATTCTAATGATAAATGTTGTTTTAGGCACACTACGACACAAGAGGAGGGTTAACTGGATAGTTAACACTTAAAAATTCTTCCAAAGTTTTTTAGAAATTTGCTTAACCTATAGTATCTAGACGATGGAATTGGTTCTCAAATTTGTCCTAGTTACTGCGCAAGTAATAACAACGCGGAATTAAGGAAAGAACAACGCACAAACTTTTACGAAAATACTATTGTCACTCAAAGGTGTAAAGATCACGACCTAACCTAATAGCATTTAACCCAAACTCCGCTAAAATAAAGAGCCATTACTCATATTACAACTTTGTAACCTAAGAGATTAAGTCCAATCACTTTCCCCAACAATCACTAGGTTGTTGCCCTTCGATTTAACTCTAACTTGAAATAGATTATTTGGTATCCTAAGCTCAAAGAGTCATATGGTGCAAATTATTCGGTGTACCTTTATAAAATCGAGTTTTCAAATTCCATGTTTGTCTTGTTGTTTTTTTCTATCTTTTCCTACAATTAAACCCGGTGGGTAATATATTCGTTGTAAGAACGTCAAGATTAAATCTGTCCAATGTAAATACTGAATCTATCTCTTTATAATAATGCACGGTGCACCCATCTTCTTAAACTACTGGTTTTTTACCCCCACCAGTGGCGAAGCCACATGGTCACAAGGGTGGTTAGTTGACCACCCTTTGTTGAAAAAGTGTACTGTTTATATAGATCAAATATTATATTTTAGAGGTATATAACACATATTGAACACCCTTTGTCGGAAAAAATTCCACTTCTTTCAAATTTGAATATCCTTAAAAAAATTCCTAGCTTCGGCACTGATCTCTTCACCATGAAGCTGAATCACTTAATCTACTTGGTTCTTCACAAGTCACACCAAACTTATGCCAAAAATTTAATAGAAGTTAAAGTTGTACAAATTCATATAGTACAAAGATAAATTTGATGTTTTACCAGAACATAACACTGAGCTCCACTGCTCTCGCAACAGGTGAAGGAAGAGGTTTAATATCAACCTTTATCTTCTTCATGAATATCAAAATTGTCCAAATGGCAGAATCAGATACTGCAGTTTCAAGTACAGTTTACTTCATATGAGTTGAGAACTCATTCTCACAATATAAGAATGCACAGTTCGGGTCAGAATTTGAAGTTTATGAGTTCGAAATTCTAGCAATATAAAAAAACGGAAAAGGCTTAAAACTGCCACTCAACTTTCAGAAATGGTCTATCCATGCTATCCGTTAAAAAATGCTCATTTCATGCCACTACCGTTACACATTTGGCCCATCCATGCCATTATTGACTAACGACTCAATTTTTATATTTATTTTAATATTTATAACACCCACATTTTCACGTGTCATGTCGTTATTGGTCCGAGTTAACCCATGCCCCACTTAATTTTAACCTTGGTTAGGTCCATCTACCCAAACCCACCCGATTAAAACATACCCGAATCATTCACCCAACCCAAACTCTTCATACCAAATCCCCTTCTCTCCAATCGTCTTCCCCAAGATGTAAATCTTGGCAGTGGTTGTTATGACGATGATGGTGATGACCACCGTAACATATCCGAACACCATCTCCACTGCCACCGCTTGTCACCGAAAACTTCCACTTTGCAACCTTGTCTTCTTCTTCTTCTTCTTCAAGTATTTCTTCATCATTTTCTTGAATTGCTTCAATCACCTCTTCTTCATCGTCCAGGGGGAAATCTTCATTTTCCTCTTATGTTTCTTCATCTTCATCACGAATGAGATGTAATTTCAGTCCTCCATCTTGGCCAGAAGTAAGGAGAGTTACGAGCCGACCAATTTTCACCTCTGTCAACTCTAACCTTCTATCTTTTCTCACCGCACGCATGAAGAAATTTGACTTTCCATCTTGGTTTAAGGACGATAATGGCGGCGGAAACTTCTTTTCTTTCTTCTTCGAATTACATCTTTGCCAGCACCTTGAACTAAGTGGGGAAGACGACCGGAGAGAAGGGGGTTTGGTATGAAGAGTTTGGGTTGGGTTATTGATTTGGGTATATATTAACCGGGTCGGGTTTGAGTAGGTGGACTTAACCAAGGTTAAAATTAAGTGGGGCATGGGTTAATTCAGACCAATAACAACAGGACACGTGGAAATGTGGGTGTTATAAATATTAAAAAAATAAAAATTGAGTCGTTAGTCAATAATGACATGGATGAGCCAAATGCGTAACGGCAGTGGCGTGAAATGAGCATTTGTTTAATGGATGACATGGATAGACCATTTCTGAAAGTTGAGTGGCATTTTTAGGCCTTTTTCGTATAAAAAATAAAAAGTTGCGGGTTAAATAGTAATATAATCAAATAGTATTTTCTTTTTAGTATTTATGTTATATCTCTTCGTTTTATACACTTTTAAGAAAAATATTAAATAACCCTAATCATAAGAGTATACGTTAGTCAAAATTTACCTTTTTTTATACCATAGAAGGTCATTTTCATTACAAATACACAAATAAACTTAGTGCAAGATTGCACAAAGGATTGAAGTGCCACACTTATTTAAAGTGTAACAAAAGGCTACTAAAAGCCAATTAAAACACAGCATTAGCTACACTTTTAAGAAAGGTAGAAACTTTATTATGTGTGACACTGCATCCTTAATTTCTTCTAATCTCTAATTAGTTATCCATTATCTCTTCTTCAAGCAAAGCTGCAGCCAAAGTTTTTGCTTCCTCAACCAAAGTTTCAGCTCCTGTTTTGATCATCTACTCATCAAACACACATGGCTTAGTGCATAGGCACCTTCTGAGGAGTTTGCTACAATGACCATCAGTAAATTTCTCACTGATACAAGCTTTTCTGCATGGTGGTTTGGTAATGCATATTACAGGGAATGTATTGCTTTCTGCTTTGCATTCTCTAGCCTGCACCTCTACAATCATTGACAAGTACTTACCAAAGTTAGAATAAAAGAAAAGATAGCTAGAATTGAAAGAAACCATTAAAACATGAATATATTCAAGGTTCTTAAAGATACATACATACATACATGTGTGTATATATAAGGGCAGCCCAGTGCACAAAGGGTCTAGGGAATCGGTGTCATGACCCAGATATCCCACCCTCGGGAGTCGTGATGGCGCCTACTAATGGAAGCTAGGCAAGCCGACCATTTGAACAAATTAATTTTTCCCCATTTTAATTCTTTAACAAGTGTGAATCAACAGTTTATAAACAAACAACGAAAATTTAAAACAAGCGGAAGAAACAATTAAACCATTTAAATGATTCCAACATAATTTCTTAATAAAAAACTACCCAAGACTGGTGTCACAACTCCACAGACGGTCTAAGAATTCTATAACCAAGGTCCGAAGAATAAATGCAACATTGTTTTTGGATTACATAAGTGAAACAGGAAGAAAAGATAGAGGGAGACGCTAGGGCCTGCGGACGCCTGCAGGACTACCTTGGATCTCAGTGTGGACTGAAGGTAGCCACCAAGCTACGGTCCAAAAGCTGCTGCTCCGGGATCTGCACACAGTGCAGAGTGTAGTATCAGCACAACCGACCCCATGTGCTGGTAAGTGCCTAGTCTAACCTCGGCGAAGTAGTGACGAGGCTAGGACAAGACTACCAAATAAACCTGTGCAGTAAAAGCATATACATATATAGCAAGTAATAATAAAGGACACTATCAGTTTAAGATGGGAAGGGGATATGTTATGGGGAATATCATTTGCCAACAGTAACTCAGGAAGAAAACACAAAGAACAATTTAAAATTCGAAGCAGAAGGAATAAGGAAAAAAAACAAATCAATATCCTTTTATTGAATATCGTGATGGTTTAAAAATATCCCAATGTTGTAGCAAAAATAAAACTTATTCTAATGATAAATGTTGTTTTAGGCACACTACGACACAAGAGGAGGGTTAACTGGATAGTTAACACTTAAAAATTCTTCCAAAGTTTTTTAAAAATTTGCTTAACCTATAGAATCTAGACGATGTAATTGGTTCTCAAATTTATCCTAGTTACTGCAAGTAAAAGCAACGCGGAATTAAGGAAAGAACGACGCACAAACGTTTACGTAAATATAATTGTGGTTCGAAGGTGTAAAGATCACGACCTAACCTAATAGCATTTACTAACTCAAACTCCACTAAAATAAAGAGTCAGTACTCATATTACAACTTTGTAATCTAAGAGATTAATTCCAATCACTCTCCCCAACAATCACTAGGTTGTTGCCCTTCGATTTAATTCTAACTTGAAATAGATTGTTTAGTGTCCTATGCTCAAAGAGTCATATGGCGTAAATTATTTGGTGTACCTGTATAAAATCGAGGTTTCAAATTCCATGTTTGTCTTGTTGTTTTTTTCTATCTTTTCCTACAATTAAACCCGGTGTGTGATGTATTCATTGTAAAAACGTCAAGATTAAACCCGTCCAATATAAATATTGAATCTATCTCTTTATAATAATGTACGGTGCACCCATCTTCTTAAACTACTGGTTATTCATCTCTTTCAATGGCGAAGCCACATGGTTAGACCACCCTTCGTCAAAAAATTGTACTGTGTATATAGATAAAATATTATATTTTAGAGGTATATAACATATATTGGACACCCTTTGTCGGAAATTTTTTTCACTTCTTTCAAATTTGAATACAACAAATTCCTAGCTTCGACACTGATCTCTTCACCATGATGCTGAATCACTTAATCTACTTGGTTCTTCACAAGTAACATCAAAACTTAGGCCAAAAATTTAATAGAGGTTAAAGTTGTTCAATTTCGTATAATATAAATGTATACGGTGAAATCGGAGGGTCCAATCTCTCATTATCAAAGCACCTCGGAAGACCGTCTCGAAGTCCCGAGGCTACAAGGCTACGATCAGGACTCCTCCCTCGAGGTTTGTCGACACTCGATGTTGAGATAATGTCAACCACGGCCACAGTGGAAACGGGGAGTTCCCATGGCACGTGGCTAGGACTGACGAAACCTAGAGAGCTACTCTAAGACCCGAGTCAGGGTGTCATCTAATTGTCGCGTCTCCATACCCTTGTAATTAATGCTTGTTATACTATGAAGGGATTTCCCTCCTATATAAAGGGGATCCTCCCCACTTTGTAGACTTTGTTGCTTCAGCTACTCCACACGAAAAATACATGAATATTCTTTTTGCCCTCTAGCATACTCTCTTAATATTATTGTTTTCATTTATTGTCTTCATATTTGTTCGTCATTCGCCATAAAAAGCCTTCGCTGATTATTTCATAACTGTTAGCCCTACCCCGATCACCCACGACAGCTCGAGCCCGAGCCCTGGCATCAACCTCGAGGCCACAAATCGATAGGCTCGAGGCCCTGAATAGCTCACGTAGCGGTTTGATTATAGCCTTCTCCCTAACTTTATTTCGTCTCTAAGTCTCACATACCCAGCATCAACTGCTTATCAAACTAGCATAAAAAATAGATCACGTATTTTTAGAGTCCCATCAACAAATTTAATTGTCATTACCATTTTCACGGTAAACAGTTTGGCGTCCACCGTGGGGCTAAAAATAATAGTGATTGTTTTCTTGCTGGTTTTACTACATAACGCAAGTTATCTTTCACGCTTTTTCTTTTCCAATATCTTCGATTTCAGGTAAAAATGTCTAACTCGGTAAACGGAGATGAAAACAACAATCTTGAGGACCATGGGGAGAACGGTGTGGCTATTCTAGGTATTGTTGTGCCGCCACAAAACCATGGGAATGCGCCGGAGCCAATCCCCGTGGACGCGGCCTCACGCGACGCCCAACGCATCGGCATAAGCTCCAACACTGACAGGATCGTGCACCAAGGGGATCAACAAGAAGCATAGAAAACCCCAACTAGGGAAGAACGTGAGGTTAGCCTTCATGTTATTTTTGAAATGTTGCAGGCAAAACATCTAGTTATTGCTCAGCTGCAAAGTCACCAGAAAACTCCTGGCACGGTAGCACCGGGGACAGCTCCCCCGGTCGAACAGGTACCTGAGAGATCGAGCAATAACGGGTTGATAGCCGACCCTGTCATCGTAAAAATACTCGAGGACCTCACCAAAAGAATCAAATCAGGCGAGAAAATGATAGAAGCCAACGACAAAAAGGTCGAGACCTACAACTCCAGGGTCGACCAGATTCCGGGCGCGCCACCGATCCTGAAAGGTATGGATTCGAAGAAGTTCATACAAAGGTCGTTCCCTGAGAAAACGGCCCTAAAACCCATTCCATAGAAGTTCAGAATGCCGGAGATCCCAAAGTACAAAGGGGCCTTAGACCCCAATAAACACATTACTGCCTACACTTGCGCAGTAAAGGAAAACGATATAAAGAACGACGAGATCGAATCCGTATTACTGAAATAGTTCGGGGAAACACTCTCGAAGCGGGCCATGATGTGGTATCACAACTTAGCTCCTAACTCCATAGACTCATTCGCCATGCTAGCAGACTCCTTCATAAAGGCACATGTCGGTGCCATCAAAGTAGCAACGAGGAAATCTGGCGTTTTCAAAATTAAGCAAAGGGAGAACGAGATGCTGCGAGAATTTGTATCTCGTTTTCAAATGGAACTAATGGAGCTACCGCCAGTCTCCGACGACTGGGCGGTGCAGGCTTTCATTCAAGGTCTGAACGAACGAAACTCTATGGCTTCAAAACAGTTGAAGCAAAATTTGATCGAGTATCCAGCTGTGACCTCGTTGGACATCCACAACTGGCACCAATCGAAAATCAGGGTCGAGGACGACCAGTTGGGAGCCCCCTTGGGCTCAGTATACCAAAGCTGGAGCCAAAACAAAACAAAGCAAGATATCAGCCATACATCAAAGACAAGAGAACGCCTCGAGGCGCACCCCACCTCGCAATGATCGAAGGATAGATCGAGGACAGGATCCTCGGGGACTCACCAACAGAGCCAGGTTCGATAGGAACGCAGGGCCAACGGGGGCACCTCACTTGTCAGAATACAAATTCAACGTTGATGTATCGGACATCGTGTTTTCCATCAGTAAAATCAGAGATGCCAGATGGCCCAAGCCTGTACAATTAGATCCTTCACAAATGAATCATAACTTACTGTGCGAATTTCACAACACGCACGGCCACAGGACCGAGGATTTCCACCGAGGATTGACACCAACTCCGAGAAGAGGTAGCTCGACTACTTAAAAAAGGTCATCTCCGGGAATTCCTTAGCGACCGAGCCAAAAATCAATTCCGGAAAAGAGAGGCGGCTAAGAAGAACGAAGAAAACAAGCCACAACATGTCATCCACATGATCTTGGGAGGAGTTGATGCCCCACTGGAACCCGTAATGAGAAGGACAAAAATATCCATCACCCGAGAAAAGCAAACCTGGGGATATATTCTTGAGGACGCCCTCACATTCAGCAAAGAGGACACCGAGACCTTGTCTCAACCTCACAATGATGCACTGGTAATCTCTTTCCTTGTGAATTCTTTTCAAATAAAACGTGTACTCATGGATCTAAGTAGCTCGGCCAACATTATCAGGTCGAGGGTGATAGAGCATCTCGAACTGCTTAACCAAATCGTGCCCGCCACTCAAGTCCTCAACGGATTCGATTTGGCAAGTGAAACAACAAAAGGAGAAATCACACTCCCTATCACCGTGGCCGGCACGACCCAAAATGCCAAATTCCATGTAATCGAAGGAGTCATGAGGTATAACGCGTTGTTCGGACGATCGTGAATACACTGCATGAGGGCAGTACCGTTCACTCTACACTAAATGATGAAATTCCCGACAAAGGATGGGATTAAAACTGTCTACGAGGAACAACATGCGGCAAGGGAAATGTTCGCGGTACACGACGTGGCACCGACACCCATGCATCCGCTCGCAAAAAATCCAAAGGGTAATCAAGGCACACCCTCAATCAAGCTCGATTAAACAAAATAAAGGACCGTACTGCATCCTCATCTCAAGTGATTGGAACATATCAGTCCTCAAAACATCGTCAGCGCGTCTCACACTAAGGTATAGCCATTTCCTTTTTCATTTCATATTTCATACTAACCCTTATGCAGGCGCCCGATCGAAGCAGTCAGAATGTTAACCCAGCTCGAATACCTTGAGGTTTTAAAGCATCCGTTGCACTCTTTTCCTTCGACCGAGTTTTTGTCTCGAAAAGGGTTTTACCGGCAAGGTTTTTAACAAGGCAACATCTGCATGCTACCTAAGGGAGACTCAACAAGTGTCCGAGGCTTCTTTTACAATCAACCTGGAACACTGAGGGGTACCCCCCCCCACGAAGGTCATCCGCTTGTAAAATCCAAGAGATGTCGAATCGGGTCCCCATAGGAAAATGATGTATCAGGCCAAACGGTCGAACGAACTGTGTTCGTATAGCCGGGCCCCCGACAGTGAAAACATGTACACTTATACCAAATAATTGAAGAATATTTTTTTATCAAAGCATCTCATGCTCCAAAAGAGGCCCAGCACTTTCGCAAAAACAACTCCTCCGTCGAAAACGCCCCAAACAATCGGGGACTAGCGTCAACAATTCAACACCTAAACGACCTCCGGGTCAGGACTCTAAAATCATAAGCCCTTAGATACGGCAACGCGAACATCGTGAAACACCTCCAATGCCGAAAGTACCCAAATACTCGGGGACTAGCGTCAAAATCTCAAAGCAACACACGACCTCAGGGTTGAGATCTCCAAAATCGTAAGCCCTCGACGAGGCAATGCAAAGTTTGCAAAAAATGACTCCCGAGTCAAGAAACTCTCGACGACTCGGGGACTGCCATCAGGTGCCACCTCCATTGAATTAACAAAACCCGAGGCCATAAGACCCCGAGCAGGCAAACTCGGTCTCGTAAGACCTAGATAAGGCAACAATCATATCTGTAAGACCTCAAGCAAGTCATGAACAATACTTGTACCAAGTATCCAAAACTGTAAGACCTCAAAGGCATGAAAAAATTGTAAGACCTTACTAAAGGCATAAACCCGATCTCAAAGTTTCGGCTATATATTGAACTTGTAAGACCCCTAAAAAGGCATACCCTCGATATAGATGCCGAAACTACTTCACTAGGGATCAAAAATGGCTCCGACCAAACACAAGTGACCCCGGTCACACAGTTGTACCGGCCGAACTAACGCGACTCGGGGACGCCCGACCGTCGCTAAAAAATCACAATCCATTACATCGCATCTACTTCGAAAAGCACCGGTTAAATAGGCTACCCTCAGCATAGTCAAAAAAGCTTCGACTATGTCAGCTCCAAATCACAGGCTTCGAGCTACTCAGCCTCCGATCCAACACTCCCGAGATGCTCGAACATCGCCCTATGTTACTCGAAATTGAGGTTCTTCCCAAACCGATGATGAGTAAGGCAAAAATTACTTCAAAAGTCCTTAACGAGAGGAAAATAAAGCCTACATAAAAGGTTGCATCAACCAAACACGTAAGAGCCATTGTAGCCAGCCTAATGAGCCTTAGGGCCACACAGGCAAAAGGTTACTTCAACCAAAAGCATAAGAGCCACTGTCGCCAGCCTGAAATCTGAAAACTTGAGGGTCAAAATGAGCTCGAGTCGTAACCCGATTTGGAGACTGGATCCAAAATAGTTAACCCAATATGCCTAAGGGCAAAAGCGTAAGAGCCACTGTCGCCAGACCACTTACATTAAAGGGTCGCATCGGCCCAAGGCGTGAGAGCCGTTGTCGCTAGCCCACTTACATTAAAAGGCTGCATCAGGCCCAAGGCATAAGATCCATTGTCGCCAGCCCTCTTACATTAAAAGGCCGCATCGGCCCAAGGCATAAGAACTATTGTCGCCAGCCTACATACACTAAAAGGCCACATCGACCGAAATCATAAGAGCTACTGTCACCAGCCTAAGCTTCGGCCATTAGAAGGTCAAATAAGCTTGAGTCGATGCCTGACTTAGGGACTGAGCCTAAAACAGGTGGCCTAAATATGCCTAAGAGCGAAAGTACGTAAGAGCCTATGGGCTAGTCCAATGAGGCTCGGGGCCACATCACTACTCTGAGGATTCCTACCAACGCAAAAACCAGCTCGCCTGGTCAAAATCAAGATAGAAAAAGATATGAAAAAAGTAAAATCGCATGGTTTTCTTTCATACACATGCAAGAAATGCAACCTCCAGCTACAAACATACTTTGAAAATGCTACAAACAGATGACAAAACTTATGCCCCCCCTAGAGGTTACGATCTACCAGTCTCATCCTCGGTTTCCTCGGCATCGGGCAAAAGCAATCGAGCATCACGCTCATCCGCCCATTCTAATGCCAATTCTTCCGAGAGGGCGAAACCCTATCACGGATCTCCTCGAGGGTCTTTCTTCGAAACTTGCAACAAGCATATTCTTCAATCCTCCCTTCGCGATCAAGGATCCTTCTCAGCTCAGCTTGAGCATTAGCAGAATCCTTTGAGTAGATCGTCATCTCCTGGTCAGCCTTAGTCCGGCTCATTACAGCTTTTGCACAGGCATCAATGATCTCAGCCCTAACTTTCAAAAGGTCGGACTCGAGCTTCGCAATCCTTTTTGTCTGAACCAAAGCATTGTCGCGAGCTAGGCGAAGTTGATTTTCAAAAGTAGGAACTTTGGCTAGAGCATCCTTCCCCCTAAAGCCTGAGCCTCCGCCAGAGCTTTCAATTCATCACGCTCATGCCTGGCCCGACCAACTTCATCTCGAAGGTGTTCCAGGGCCTCCGTCTTTCTCTGCAACTGAAATAAACTAAGTATTAGCCCCAGGATCCAGGAGGCGGAGTGCACACTCACCCAAGACAGAAAGCTACCTGCTCTTTCAGGTGGTTTTCGTAATTCAAGCTTCGGCCCACCTCATACTGAAAATGTGCCAACTCGACTTCTTTTTCATCACAAAGGAGACTCAGGGATCTCTCCTCTTCCAGAGCTTTCCGTAGCCTGGCTTCACAACAAAGTAGCCCGGACTTAAGCTTGTTGAATGCATGCAAAAGAAAACTCAATAAGGAAGGGAAGGCGCAAAGCTCAAAAAACCTGTGCCAAAACTCACCGCAAAGTGAAGCCACTGGGATTCCTCGAAAGCCGAACGCACACCTACCAATCCAGTCCCTTCGGCCCTGAAAGAGCCTACTCTGGTTGAAGCGCGATCACTCGGTGTACGCAACCCCAGGTTTCTAGTATATCCCGAAATGCTATCGACGGAAAAAGAAGGTGACAGCAATGGAGAAACCCTCATTCCAGCACCAGGAGCCGCGGACACTGTCACACCTCCTTTTCACTACACCAAATGGGTATAAGGGAGTTTTTTCCAATTTAAGTGACAATCGAAACAGGATTATTTATATTAAATTCAGAGTCGACACTTGGAATAATTTATGGCATCCCAAATCACTGGTTTAAAATCTCGAATCGAGGAAAGTTGACTCTATTTATGGTCTACGAACACAGAAATCTGGGTAAGAAATTCTGTTAACCCGGGAGAAGGTGTTAGACATTCCCGAGTTCTGTGGTTCTAGCATGGTCGCTTTGATCATACTTGGCTTAAACAAATTGTTTGATTATTGATTTTAGAACCAATGTGCATTTGCCTTTTTTAATTAAGAAATTATCTTGAAACGGGTCACGCGTACGTGTACCCATTTGACTGGCGCATCAAAAATCATGTCACGCGAATGTGTCCACAATTAATAACATTTTATTATTAAAAAAAATTGGTCAAAGTTGCACGAACTCATACTCCGGTTTTATTTTTAGAATTGTAATTATGTCACGCGAACGTGTCCACAATCACAATGATACATTAAACGGGCCTAAAGCAACCACGAGCATTTGTCATTTTTATATCTAAGTTATGAAATTAATACGAGGGCCATAAATGATTAAATTGTGGATGGCACACCTCGGGCTATGTGAACTATATTTCAATTAGCGGCCTATTACAAGAATTTTATTATTATGAAGGTTTGATCGAAGTTGCACGAACGCATACTCCGAATTAGTTTTTAGAATCGTAATTATGTCAGGCGAACGTGTACACAATCACGATGATCTATTAAATCACGCCTAAAGCAAGCTATGAGGTTGAAAGCATTTTTCTATATTAGTAAAGATATAGATGTGAGGGTCATAGACTATGTGATCGGAGGGCCAGAGCTGTCACACTATTCGAGCCAACATCTACAAAGTGTACATGGGAAATCAAAATTTCTTATAGAAAATATAGCTAGTTTTAATGAGTGTCAACTTTTAATTGAATTGGGTAACTATCTAAGACAATACTCAAAAGCAAATCCTATAAGGTAATGCCTTTTTGCAATGATAGCATGTCAAAAGGATGATTGTGGTGATTTTCTACTCGCTTGCATTATAACCCTCTCAGTGAAACAAGTTACCTGTCCATCAATAGTATCATAAGTAATATCTCACTTTCCATTTCCCACTATTATTGACATGGAGTGTCCAGTTGTTTTCTCTGATCTGAAAGTAAGGAACCTTTTCAACGACTTCATATCCAATTTTGAGCCTCACATCTTGGTCTTTTTTCACATTCATGATGTTCCAAGTAAATTCAGCAGCAATTCTTGAGAACTATAAATTAGATCTCTCAATAATATACACTTCTATGCACTAAAGTTTTCCATTTCCAGAAATTAAACTATATTATGATGTATATAGAGATTCAGATATGAAAATACTCAACCACAAATAATGTATTCATAATGTGTAACTTCAAATCCATGTCATCAAAACCATGTATATGAAATTAAATGGAGATAGCAATTAATGATAGCAAGAATTTTATAAACAGAGCGTCGTAATAGACATAAATAGCACATGTATATGAAAGAATTGAAACTCAAACCTCAAACCGGAAACAAAGAACAACGATCTCAAATCGAACCCCGACGGAACTCAAGCTGGACCGGAACATGACAGAAATTCTTCCTCAAATCCTTCAATGGATATATCAATGCTGGCAGTTTCATCCTTGGCATTCAAATCGCCAACAAAAATCCAAAATCCAACAAAACTTTCGGCTCATTATTTGCCCCTCATTCTAAAAGACGGAAGGGAGAGGATTTGAAAATACACACAAATATTTCCTTCCCTAATACACTTACTCACGATTACACAAAAAGAAAACTGGATTTTCAGAGAAAGAGAAGGAGGTGGGCAACGACTATTAGCCTTTGGAGATCAGGTGGCCGCTTGATAACTAGGGATTTTAACGCATTTTATACTCCTTCTTGCTTATGCTTTGATTAGAAATTCATAGAAAATAGTTCCAAAAGGCTCACAAGTTATGCTTGATTGTAGGTTTGATCAACAAAGTGACAAAATATCTAAGATCAACTAAAAAATGAGTGAAATATACACAAGTCCCAAAACAAGACAAAGCTCAGGCAAAATAGGCCCAGTGCGGCCGCACACCATTCTGTGCGGTCTGCACTAGGGGATTCAGCGAGGTTGACATTCAGGCACAAAGGCAATACGGTCGCACTACGTTTTGTGCGGACCATACAGAAGTTAATGCAGCCGCACTCGACTTAGTGCGGTCCGCAGACCCAAGAATCATAGAGATGCCAGTTTTGAAGTTTCAAGCCAATGCGGTCCGCAGTCCATTATGTGCGGACCGCAATAGAAGCCTCTGCGGACGCAATCCGTTCTGTGCGGTCCGCATTGCCTAAGTTTAGAGAGTTGGATTTTCAGGATCAGAGCCCTAGTGCGGCCGTACACCATTTTGTGCGGTCCTCACTAACCCCGCAGGGACATTTTTGTCCAGATTTTCAGCTTAGTATAAATAACTTCTTTTTCCATTTTTAGGGTATCAGATATTGTAATTAAGCAGTTGCACTCGTGGGTTCGAGATTCTTAGCTATTTTGGGCAATTTTATCTACTTTTCATCATTGAATCTTGTTATTTAGCTTAGAAATTAATTAATATGAGTTGTTCTTCATCTATTTCTTGCTTTCCTTCTTTAATTATGAGTAGCTAGACCCATAAGCTAGGGTTGTGGCTCAACCCTAGTGTGGATAATTGATGGTTCTTGTATTTTAGGGCTAAATTGCCTATGAGTGTTTGATATTTGGGCCTATTTCATGGTTAATTTCTGAATTAGTGGTTACAAATACTAGTTTGTGTTTAGTTGACTAAGGCTCTTCTTGAGAAAGAGAGCCTAAGTCTCCAAAATTGGTCCAACAAGGAATTGGGGCATACTCAAGAGATTTATAGCCCCAATTAAAGGGTTAAATCTCGAGAGAGTAATACCCGACTTGAACCCTAGTTGCTTGTGCAAATTTGCATACCCAATTGGTCTTAAGAAAGTCAATTCGGGCAAAGTCACTCGAACCACCGAGAGGTGTAGAGTGGGTAATATCGTGCAATAGTTATATCATACTCCCCAATTATGTCAATGGTGTCTTAGGTTCAATTACCCATCAATTAACGACCTAGGTGAAAGTCATTACCCTAGTGCCTTTTAAACCATTTTGAACAACCCTTTTTAGTTTAACTCTTAGCTTAATCTAGTTACATTTACCATTTGTAGTTGATAATAGTAGAAGTAAAACGAAAACCCCAAAAATGATTAGAAGTGTTATTTGGAGCACATACACAATCCTAAACTAGATAGATACTAGATTCCAAATTCTAGCTCTCTGTGGAAATCGATCCCGATCCTAAGTCGGGTAAAAGCTGCTCCGACCCTCTCTCGCTACTCAATAGTAGTGCGGAGTAGGCCGCGATCACCTTTTTGGCACAGTTGTCGCGGAGCTAATGATTTTGGCTATCTATTTAATTAGTCTTGTGTATTGTTCGTCTTTCCTTCTTTGTTACTAACTTGTTTGTGTCACAACTCAGGTACCAAATGGCAGCGAACAACGCTAATGACCCTCTTGGAAATGTGATTGCGGGAGAGGAGGTAGATGATGTCGGAGATGATGAGGTCCCTCTTGTACCTCAAGGATAACGTAGAGGCCACAATGCCAATGCTAATCCCAATGATAATGTTCTAGACCCTCCTCCACCACCTCCAAGAGTGGCTCTCAGGGTACTTCCGAACCAAGGGTATACGAGTGCTATTGTCCCACCCCGAATTCGAGCGGGCAATTTTTATATAACCAATATGATGTTGACCTTACATGAGCAGCGTGGGTATTTCACGGGCGCTGCAATTCAAAATGCCTACAAACATCTCAAGGGGTTCGTGGATACATGCTGGGGGAGCAAGCAGACGAATGTGTCCGAGGATGCTCTTAGGTTGAGACTCTTCCCATTCTCACTTCGGGGGAAAGCATTAGATTGGCTCGAGAGACTTCCCAACCATTCCATCACAACTTGGGATGAGTTGGCGGATAAATTCATTGCTAAATTTTTCTCACCGCGGCATATGGCGGCATTGCATGATGAGATATTGGCTTTCAAGCAAGAGCCCACAGAACCTTTGCATGAGATTTGGGAGCGTTATAGAACAATGGTGAAAGAATGCCCCAACAATAATATGACCAAGGCTATGATACAACAAACCTTCTATCGGGGCATCAATACAACAAATAAATGCATAATGAACCAACTTGCCGGGGGCAACTTTATGAAGCTGTCATATGATAAGGCATGTGATATACTTGACGAGATGGCTGACACTTCTTCTGCATGGCAAAGTAGAGCCAATGAGCCTCAGGGTGACCCTACGGTTATTCATTTGCACAAGGAATTACATGATCATGGGCAGGCTATAGCGGAGTTGACAACTACTATGAACCAATTAGCAAAGGCACAGTTGCAACAAGTTCAAAATCCTCACCAAGTGAATGCCATGGAGGGTGTCAATATCTTGTCAAAAAAAGAAGGCAAAGAAGGAAACAAAACCAAGGTAATTCTGAGTAATTTGATGATGACTGTGATGGATTTCAAAATGATGGTTATGATGACCAAAGTGAAGAGGTTTAATATGTAAACAACTATAAAGGCTAACAGGGCAACTCTTCCAACCAACAATAGTGGAGACCTCAATGCAACTAGGGCAACCAAAAACAAAACAGTGGTAATTGGGGGAACAACAACCAAAACAACAAATGGGGCAATCAGAACAACAATCAAGGCAACCAAGAGAATTGGAATGGTAATAACAACAATTGGGGTGGCAATAACAGTCAAAGTAGATGGAATAATGGAAACCAAGGAAATCGGGGGCAAGGCTTTCAAAGGCCCCCAATGTACCAATAACTGAACAATCCACCCCCATTTCCATCTCAAGGTCCTAGTTCTCCTAGCAATGATATAAGTAGAATTGAAATGATGTTAGAACAGATGATGAAGAAGAATGCGGATTCGGATGCACAGTTGGCTTCCCACAATACCTCTATCAGAAATTTGGAGGTACAGTTAGGCCAAATCTCTCAGTCTTTAAATACTCGCCCTACGGGTGCTCTACCAAGTGATACGGTAGTGAACCCAAAGGGTAGAAATAATCATGTCATGGCGGTAACAACGAGAAGTGGGAGAGGCGGTGATGTGAATGCCTCCAAACAAAAACAAATCTTGGATGATGATGTTGAGTTGCAAGAAGATGAAGTCCCTTTGGTAGTTGAAGATGTGGTTGAAGAAAATGTGAACAACAAAGTGAGGATTGATATTCAAGATGTCGAAGTGGAAACTCAAAATGATGTGAACCCGTCTAGGGAACACATAATAGACATGTCGGAGCCGGTTGTGCCTAAAGCCAAGGCTCCTTTGCCAAGGCCACCTCCACCTTATCCTCAAAGGCACCCGAAGCAAAAGAATGATAATCAGTTTAAGAAGTTCATTGACATGATGAAGAGCTTGTCCATTAATGTCCCTCTGGTGGAGGCTCTTGAACAAATGTCTGGCTATGCAAAATTCATGAAAGACTTGGTCACAAAGAAGCGTTCTATGGATTGTGAAACTATAAAGATGACTTACCAAGTTAGTGCTATAGTGCATTCAATGGCCCCGAAGCTTGAAAATCCTGGTGCCTTCACCATTCCTTGCACCATTTAAAGTGCGGATTTTGCAAGGCTCTTTGTGATTTGAGAGCTAGTATCAATTTGGTGCCCTACTTAGTGTTCGAAACATTGGGTATTGGGAAACCTAGGCCGACTTCCATGAGGTTACAAATGGTGGATAGATCGATGAAGAGACCATTGGGTATTATTGATAATGTACTGTCTGTGTGGACAAATTTATCTTGCCAGCTGATTTTGTGATCTTGGACTGTGAGGTGGACTACGAAGTTCCTATCATACTGAGCAAACCTTTCCTAACTATGGGGAAGGCATTGGTAGATGTGGAAGCAGCAGAACTCACCTTCCGGGTGGGTGATGAAAAGGTGGTCTTTCATGTGCAAATCTATGAAGCAGCCCAACAGTACCGAGGTGTGTTCTTTTGTTGACCTCATCACAAGTGATAATTGATGACACCAGTGCAATGATCAATGTGGAGGACCCATTGGAGGTCGTATTATTGAATCTTGATGTCAATGAGGATTCAAGTCGAGTAGAGTGCGTGAATGCTTTACATGGAATGGGCTCTTATTCTTATGATCCTAGGAAATTGTCTTTAGATCTCAAGAATAGAAAGACTCCACCAACTAAACCTTCAATTGAGGAGCCTCCGGTGTTGGAGTTGAAACCACTTCCTCCATACCTCAGGTATGAGTTCTTAGGCTCAAATTCTACTTTACCAGTTATTCTTTCTTCTTGTCTTACTAACATGCAGGTTGATGCCATATTGGAAATGCTTCAAAAGCGGAAAAAGGCAATTGGATGGACTCTAGCTGATATTCGGGGAATAATCCACGCATTTTGTATGCACAAAATTATCTTGGAGGATGATGCAAAGCCTTCCTTGGAGCATTAAAGAACATTGAACGAAGCAATCCAAGAAGTTGTGAAAAAAGAGGTGATCAAGTGGTTGGATGCGGGGTTGTGTACCCCATCTCTGATAGCTCTTGGACTTCGCCGGTGCAATGTGTACCGAAGAAGGGTGGCATGACTGTGGTTACAAATTCTCAAAATGAGTTGATTCCTATAAGAATAGTCACTGGTTGGAGGGTATGCATGGACTACCGCAAGTTGAATAAAGTGTCCCACAAGGATCACTTCCCTTTGCCTTTCCTTGACCAGATGTTAGACCAACTTGCTGGGTGTGCCTTCTATTGCTTTTTAGATGGGTATTCTGGGTACAACCAAATCTTGATTGCTTTGGAAGATCAGGAGAAGACTACATTCACTTGTCCATATGGCACTTTTGCTTTCTCTAGGATGCATTTTGGGTTGTGTAATGCATCGACTACATTTCAGCGGTGTATGATGGCCATTTTCACTTATATGGTGGAAGACATTTTGGAGGTGTTTATGGACTATTTTAGTGTTGTGGGAGATTCATTTGATAAGTGCTTGAAGAATCTTGATAGGGTGTTGGCCCGTTGTGAAGAAACCATTTTTGTCCTAAATTGGGAGAAATGCCACTTTATGGTGGAAGAAGGAATAGTTCTTGGGCATAAAATTTCGAAGCATGGTATTGAGGTAGATAAAGCAAAGATCGATGTGATTTCAAGGCTCCCTCCCCCTACATCCGTCAAGGGAGTTCAAAGTTTTCTTGGGCATGCGGGGTTCTACCGGAGATTTATCAAACACTTTTTGAAGGTAGTGAACCCCTTGTGCAAGTTGTTGGAAAAAGATGCTAAGTTCGTGTTTGATGAGAAATGTATGCAAGCCTTTGAACTTATCAAGCATAAGTTGGCCACCACCCCTATCATTACCGCGCCTAATTGGAGCTTGCCCTTTGATCTCATGTGTGATGCGAGCGATGTTGCGGTTGGGGCGGCTTTGGGTCAAAGAGTGAACAAAATCTTTCATCAGATGTACCATGAGAGCAAGACAATGAATGATGCTCAAGTGAACTACACGGTGACCGAGAAAGAACTTTTGGCTATTGTGTTTGCTATGGAAAATTTCCGGCCATATCTTATGGGTGCCAAGCTTATTATTCATACTAACCACGCCGCACTCCGGTACTTGATGGCGAAGAAGGACTACAAAGCTAGACTGATGCGATTGGTCTTGTTACTTCAAGAGTTTGATTTTTAGGTTGTGGACCGGAAGGGTAGTGAGAACCAAGTGGCAGACCAGTTGTCCCTCTTGGAGAAGGAGGGGAGGCTTAGTGATGGCCTAGAGATCAATGATTCATTTTCTGAAGAACAACTCCTTTCGATGTCGATGAATGATATGCCATGGTTTGCCGATGTTGCTAATTTCCTTGTGATCGGTATAATCCCGTGTGAGCTCTCTTCTAACCAAAGGAAGAAACTCAAGCGGGATAGTTTGAACTTCTATTGGATGAGCCGTACTTGTTCATGATTTGCACGGATGGTGTGATCCGAAGGTGTGTCCCGAAGGAGGAGCAATTGAGTATCTTGGAGGCTTGTCATTCCTTTCCCTATGGTGGCCATCATGGCGGGGAGAGGACGGCTTCTAAAGTTCTTAGTTGTGGGTTCTATTGGCCAACCTTGTTCAAATTATGCGGGTGATATTGTGAAGAGATACGACGAATGCCAAAGAGCAGGTGGAATTTCGAAGAAAGATGAAATGCCTCTCAATAACAACCTTGACGTTGATATTTTTGATGTATGGGGCATTGATTTCAATGGGCCCATTTGCTAGCTCTTGTGGGAACACTTACATTCTCGTGGCGGTTGACTATGTTTCAAAGTGGGTTAAAGCTATGTCTTTTCCCAACAATGAGGCCCCGAGTGTTGTTGCATTCCTCAAAAAAAGCATTTTTACAAGGTTTGGTACTCTGTGTGCAATCATCAGTGATGGGGGTCTCATTTTTGCAATAGAGCTTTCGACACTTTGCTTTCAAAGTATGGTGTCAATCACAAAGTTTCTACTCCCTATCATCCTCAAGCAAGTGGTCAAGTTGAAGTCTCCAACAGGAAAATCAAAAGCATCTTGTCAAAGACAGTCAATGCAAATAGGACCGATTGGTCAAAGAAGTTGGATGATGCTCTATGGGCTTATCGAACTGCTTACAAGACTCTGATTGGTATGTCTACATATCAGTTGGTATTTGAGAAAGCTTGCCTTCTACCGGTTGAGTTAGAGCATAAGGCCATGTGGGCTTTGAGGAAGCTTAATATTGAGTGGGATGTTGCAGCCAATCTTCGTGTGGAGCAGCTTAATGAACTTGATGAATTCAGATTCCATACCTACTCCAGTTCGTCCTTGTATAAGGAAAGATGAAGTACCTTCATGATAAATATGCTCGTGGAAAGGAGTTCAAAGTAGGTGATTTGGTTCTCTTGTTCAACTCTCGGTTATGTCTGTTTCCGGGAAAGCTCAAATCAAAATGGAGTGGACCTTTTGAAGTGGTGTGTGTGACCTCGTTTGGTGCTCTTGATTTAAAGAACAAAAATAGTGAAGTTTTCAGAGTTAATGGGCACCGGGTCAAGCATTATCTTGGAAAAATTGATGACAGCCACGTGGTGGCACTTCTCCATTTCAAATGATGTGATGGTAACTTGCGTCGTGCTGCGACGTTAAATCGGGTGCTTCTTGGGAGGCAACCCATGTGTTTTTATTCTTATTTTTCTTTGATTTTCATTGTAGGATAGGATTTATTTTTAGGCTAACTAGTTGTGAGATGTTACAGGATTGTGTTAGTGCAGTGCAGGATATAGTGGAAAAAAGTATTAGGTCTTTGAAGTTGTTAGTGTGGCTGCACTACAATTTGTATACACCGCACTAGTGAAGGGTGAAATGATGACCTCTCTGAAGTTTGTCACTGCGGCCGCACTACATTTTGTGCGGTCCACAGTGGACCACTGCGACTGTCCATTTTATGCGGATCACAGTGGGTTACTTTGTCAAACTTGGCAAAAGCTGTGTAGTGCGGACCGCGGTCGATTTTGTGAGGTCCGCACTGGTTGGTGAGACTGGGCCCCAGGTCCTTTTCTATAAATAGGGCCTGAGGCTCTCCTTTTACCTTTTTCGAACCCTTGAATCTCGGACTAATTCAAACAACTGACTAGCTTCATTTCATCTTACATCTGGTACCATTACTTGCCTTTTAATTTTTCAATTTTGTTAATTTTTTTTAATTTTAGTTCTTATTGCTTCCCTCTCTATGTTTCCCGTAGTTTTTCCTCAATTGATTAGATTAGGGTTGTTAATTTCTTGATTAGAGTAGGTTCATGTAGTTAAAAACAATGGGAAATCACGTAGGGACATGATTCAGGTGTTAATTAAGCTTAAAATCAAAAATCCATGGAACACTAACTTAGTGCCACAGCTGGGCACTCAGTGCGGACCGCGGTGCCCTTATGCGGTCTGCAGTAACATTTTGTGCAAACCGCACTGGCCCCAGTGCGGTCGCACTACATTTTGTGCGGTCCTTATTGCCTGGATACAGAGGGTGGGTAGTCTGAATCCCACCCCTGTGCGGACCGCATTGGCCCCTGTGCGGCCGCACACCACTTTATGCGGTCTGCACTGGGTACCTTTTGCAACATGTCTGCAACTCTTTTCTTCTGACTGCAATTCTGTTTCTTGCCTGGTATTATTGATACTAACAAAGTCATTTGAATTGTGTTTGCAGACAATGGTACAACAACGAGGCAAATGATCTAAACAACCTGGCGGAGGTAAATCTTCCCGGGGAGGAAAGTAGAAAATGATAAGACTTACTCCCCAAGCTAGGCAAAATATCAAGAACATGAGGAAAGCAATAAAAGATGGTGACAGAGCCATTGACATGTCGGGGAGTGAGTACGAGCTTTCTCGGAAGATCTCTTCGGACTCTGTGCCAGAATACATCCCTGACTGGCTGGAGAGGCATAGATTGAGAGATATCACCTCCAGCATCCCCCACTGCCCAAGCATAAGTGAACATCTCTTCTAGGTCGTCTGAGGGCTCAGGTGATAGTAGTGGGGAATACTCCACCTCTCTCACAGCTTCATTATCCGGAAAAGGTGTAGTAGGTGATGAGGAGGAAGTAGGGGGAGATGATGAAGTAGGAGAAGGAGGTGAACCACAAGTGGGGGGTATTGCCCGAACTAGGAAGCCGGAGGTGTGGCAGGACCAGTTTGTTAGTGAGGTGGCGTACCACAAGTTCTGGGAATGGTGGCCGGTGAGGAAGTTAATCCCGGAGCGGAGTTTTATTGATAGAGACTTGCTACCTCACAACCCCAACGTGAGGAGGCAGTTTAGGACAAGAGTGGGCTGGGAACATTTTCTAGATGAGTGTGTGTATGTCAACGAACACTTGGTCAAGGAATTTTACAACAATGTAGCCCACATCAAAAAGGGCTCCAAAGTTACCAAGGTTCAAAATATGAAGGTGTTGTTCAACGGGAAGACAATCAATGACTATCTTGGGTTTAATGAGGAAAATGAGACCCTGTACATGGCAAAGATGGAAATGGGTGAGGAGGTTCGTCCCTGGCTAGCACAGTACCTGGCAATCCCAGGTACCACCTCTGACTGGTTAACTGCTGGAGTCAAGATCTTGAGATGGAGTTTGAACTTTGAGGCACGGGGGTGGGAGACC
Organism: Nicotiana tabacum; assembly: GCF_000715075.1. Taxonomy (NCBI): domain Eukaryota; kingdom Viridiplantae; phylum Streptophyta; class Magnoliopsida; order Solanales; family Solanaceae; genus Nicotiana; species Nicotiana tabacum. The sequence continues at coordinate 2,982,986 of NC_134088.1, forward strand.
TTTGTATGTAGCAGGTTGGACCCCACGACACATGACAACTCCCTCCCTCTCCATCGCGTTGTGTTAATGGCTTCGATCATGGCGGGGTACCCAATCAATGTGGGGAATGTAATGTCATGGATTATTACTATTATGGGTGCCAAGCATGACAGAAACTACGTGTTCCCCTGTTTCCTCACTATGTACTTACGGGGCCTAAAAGTAGAGAAGAGGCCCTTCGATATCAAAGTCAAAGAGAAGGCCCCTTTCTCCTGGTACAGCATGCAGGGGGATGACAACCCCAAGAATAAGAAATTCAAGAGTACAGTTACTGCTCCAACGAGCCAGTCTGAAGAGCTAGTTGTGGTAGTGACTCCAGCTGAGCCTGCATCTACTTCCATTGCTGCACCTCCTGGTCCATCCACCTCAGCGGACCCAGATATTCCATCTTCTCGGGCCCATCCTATTACTGCCCACCGACTGGATGCAAACTGCCTCATCCAAGTTGTCCATCCTGACTACCACGGTGGAGGCTCAGTCGGCACCTCCAGTCCCACAAGTTTCCCAGTCGATAGAGGATTCTTTGAAAGAGATTTTAGACAACCAGAAGAAAATCCTCAACACTCAGAAGGTGCTCACAGATGCAGTTGCTTCACACAACCAGTCTCTTAAGGAGCTTTCTAGGGAGCACAAGAAACTGAGAAAGACACGTGCATCCAAGGAGTTCGTGAAGGCGTTGAGAGATGATGTTGACAGACCGAAGGCAGACCAGCTGCCTTTAGACTTACTGCTATAGAACCCATTACCCGTAGCTCATTCCCAGCTAGAGCAGTCATAGAGGCCTTCCAAGAGGAAGAGGATGATTCCTAGAGCGGATGATGCAGTCATCCAGTTGGCCGACCCACCGGAGGCTTCCTCCAGTCAGCCCCAAGATGCACTTCAGGAGCCTGTCCAGGTCCAGGCCTAGGTCCCAGCAGCACAACAGCAGGCCACCGGGAACCAGTCTGAGGTTCCTGAGCACAGTGAGGACCCTAGGACCACTCAGGAGCCTATGCAGACAGACATGCCATAAGGAGCCCCTATATCATTTTTCCTATCTCTTTTTGATGTTTTATTTGGTTTAGTTGGCATTGGGGACAATTCCAGCTTTCATTTGAGGGGGTAGGCCCTACGTTTTATTGATTTGGATGATTGTATATATATTTGATACTTTTTTATGCTTTCTTGATTTTTCACCTTTGGGTTGTATATAATTTTAACATTTCGTACATTTATCGCACTTTTATTTTACTTTGGGTCTGTATATAAAGTTATGTTACATTGTACATATTCATCCCATCTATTGTATATTCAAATCCCCTCTTGTATATATTCATTCTACTTTCCGCAAATTTTTCGTTCTTAGCTTCTTATTTGTGATTCGTAGCTTCTTGTTTCTCAAGTTTGCAATAAGCCTTTGGTTTTCTTAATGCCACGGTTCTTTCCAAAGGTGGAGTGTTGTGTGAACTGCGTGGCTCTTCCCAATGATGGATGGCGTGACAACCTTCTTAAGGATTTGAGTCCGTTTTTCTTTTCATTTTTAGTAGTTAGTAGTAAAGGGTGCCTCAAGCAAAGCTTCACTTGAGACGTGATTATAGGCTCTCCTTAGTCCAAATGATAGCTGAACATACCCATAACCTACCAATGATAAGATCCCTAGTCAACCCTTTTGAGCCTTAGACTATTTTCCTTCAAGAACCATAATACAAGCCTATACCCTTTCTAAAAGATACCCCCTTTTGGAACTCGATCTTTTCTTTAGTACATGGCAAAATTATAAGTTTGGGGGAGACGAATATTGCAACAAAGTGGTAAAAAGGCACAAAAATGAACAAAAGGAAAGGCAATGAAAAAGAAAGAAAAGCAAAATGGCAAATAGAATGTTTAATATGAAAAAGAACAAAAAGGGATTCAAGAAAAGCAAAGAAAGAAAGGTGTGGAAAGTTAGAAAAGGAGAAAAGGTTTGAAATGTATAAGAAAGAGTGACATTGTGTCTCTCTAACCCCTCAGAAAGAAGTGTAATGACTCATAGAGTCAAGTGAATATGTGCCAAATGAATCAAAGAAGTGTTTAAGGGAAGATGGAACCTACTTAGACCAAAACATTTCCTACCCTGAACCAAAAGCCTTCACAATGTCTCCACAAAAGCCCTATATGATCTTGAGATGAATGAAGCTTACATTAGTGGATACTCACATAAGGGGCAAGCATATGGTACCTAGAGCTGGACTTGTGGTTTTTTCTTGAGAGAGATGAGTGAACTTTCATTAACCTCGTTTTGAGTGCCACTATTCTAAAGGTGAGGTTTGCTTAGGGAGAGTTGAGGATGTGTGATTTTGGGTTCCACAATGACCAAAGTAATAGAAAGAGTCCTTTGATGTGTTGAGCCAACTCTTGATGCTCTTGTGTCGCACTTAATCCATGGTGTTTCAAGGAGTAAAAGTTGTTAATGATTCATTTGTATTGAGGGAAATTGTTAGTCCCAACTGATGCTAGATGAGGTTACTTTAGGTCAGCTGAAAAGTTTTTGGATTTTCCCATAAGGGGTGGGTTTTATTTTCTTTGCTTGAGGACAAGCAAAAGCTTAAGTTTGGGGAAGTTGATAACTAGGGATTTTAACGTATTTTATACTCCTTCTTGCTTATGCTTTGATTAGAAATTCATATAAAATAGTCCCAAAAGTCTCACAAGTTGTGCTTGATTGCAGGTTTGATAAACAAAGTGACAAAATGTCAAAAATCACCTCAAAAAGGAGTGAAACTTTCACAAGTCCCAAGACAAGACAAAGCTCAGGCAAAACAAACCCAATGCGGCCGCACACCATTCTGTGCGGTTTGCACTAGGGGATTCAGAGAGGTTGACATTCAGGCACAAAGGCAGTGTGGCCGCACTACGTTTTGTGCAGTCCGCACTAAAGTTAATGCAACCGCACTCGACTTAGTGCGGTCCGCATACCCAAGAATCAGAGAGATGCCAGTTTTGAAGTTTCAAGCGAATGCGGTCCACAGTCCATTCTGTGCGGTCCGCATTGCCTGAGTTCAGAGAGTTGGATTTTGAAGTCAAGATCCCTAGTGCGGCCGCACTCCATTTTGTGCGGTCCACACTAACCCCGCAGGGACATATTTGTCCAAAATTTGAAGCTTAGTATAAATAGCTTATTTTCCCATTTTTTAGGGTATTAGATATTGTAATTAAGCAGTTGTGCTCATGGGTTCGAGATTCTTAGCTATTTTGGGCAATTTTGTCTACTTTTCATCATTGAATCTTGTTATTTAGCTTAGCAATTAATTAATATGAGTTGTTCTTCATCTATTTCTTGCTTTTCTTCTTTAATTATGAGTAGCTAGATCTTTAAGCTAGGGTTGTGAATCAACCCTAGTGTGGGTAATTGATGGGTCCTGTATTTTAGGGCTAGATTGACTATGGGTGTTTGATATTTGGGCCAATTTCATGGTTAATTGCTGAAATAGTGGTTGCAAACACTAGTTTGTGTTTAGTTGACTAGTGCTCTTCTTGAGAAAGAGAGCCTAAGTCTCCGAAATTGGTCCAACAAGGAATTGGGGTGTACTCAAGATATTGATAGCCCCAATTAAAGGGTTAAATCTCGAGAGAGTAATACCCGACTTGAACCCTAGTTGCTTGTGCAAATTTGCATACCCAACTGGTCTTGAGAAAGTCAATTCGGGCAAAATCACTCAAACCACCAAGAGGTGTAGAGTGGGTAATATCTTACAATAGTTATATCATACTCCCCAATTATGTCAATCGTGTCTTAGATTCAATTACCCGTCAATTAACCACCTAGGTGAAAGTCACTACCCTAGTGCCTTTTAAACCATTTGAACAACCCATTTTAGTTTAACTCTTAGCTTAATCTAGTTGCATTTACCATTTGTAGTTGATAATAGTAGAAGTAAAATGAAAACCCCAAAAATGATTAGAAGTGTAATTGGAACACATATGCAATCCTAAACTAGATAGATACTTGATTCCAAATTCTAGCTCTCTGTGGAAATCAATCCCGACCCTAAATCAGGTAAAAGCTGCCCCAACCCTCTCTCACTACTCAATAGTAATGCGGAGTAGGCCGCGATCACCATTGCTACTGGTTTTCGGCGAACTACGAGGCGGGCTGGCGCTGGTTAATTCTTGGTGTTAAAAGCTGATAAGCGGGTATCTCGTTTTTTGTTCTGCCGCTGCTTAGGTCTTTTGGGTTGTAGTCCTCTCTAGGTCTAGGTCTTGTTGTTGTAGAATAAAGGGCAATGGCTGAAGATTTTTTGTGTCTCAAGAAGAAGAAGCTCAAGGCTCACTGGGTGGGGGTTTAAAGAAGACGAGTTTCAGGGGGTAGGGTCTAATTTGCTGAAACGACGCTCATTAGGTGTATAGGTCTTTAGGTCTAGGCCGTATATTTTGTGTATTTTTCAGATCCTCTCATTTAGGGTCCCTAGGTTAGCTTTTGTAGGTTTTTTTTAGGTTAAGGGTATGGGCCTAGGAATTATGGGCTTGGGAATTATCGGTTAGATCCGAAAAGTAAGCCTAAAAATGGGTCATTTGAGCATAAATTTTATTCTTTCCCCGCGAATGAGACTAAAAATACGATCTCATTTATTAATTAATCCTACTTAAGTAAAATAACTATTAAAATAAGACTGACCGTTAAAACAAAACTATTTTTGGTATTTTTCAAGATTAAAAAATGACTACAAAACATTAATGAAACTATTTTTGCAATTTTTATTTTCTTGTAATAAAATAAAGTAAAAGAGTCAAAATTAGTTGAAATAGCCATATTATGAGCCTAAATTAAATATTTGCATGCTAAAATATAAAAAATCTTGGGGAGGGTCAAAAATCACATGTCTACAGTTGCCCCTCTTTGACTGGAAACACGAAGAGTTTTCAGAAAAAGAACGACTAGAGAGGTTTTTTGACCCGACCCTTATTTAAGGAGACCAAAAACTAAGAGGAAGGAGAATGTGATCGAGCCCTGGTATCTAAGTTGCCTACATATCCTTGGCTATAAAGGAATCAGGCCACGTGTAGTTCAGAAGTGAGTGAGATGATGAAGTATACCGAGGTGGAGAGCCGATCGAGGTGCCATTCCATTGAGGTTCCGGTCCGCGGTCCTGTTATTCCATTCAAAATTGAAAAATGAAAAAGACTAACTAAACCTGTCAACTATGAGTTACAAGATTCCTATTTATTAGTCTTCTGAAGCTTGATCTTGAGTCTTGAATGGTTCTTCATGCAGACTTTGGATTTGAACCTTGACACTTGCTAGTTGTAGGTGCTAGTTCATTCTTCTTCAGCTTTTCAGATCAAAACCGGACACACCATGCTTGTGACTTCAGTCATGTCTTGGGCAGCTCACATCTTTCATCAACTTCTGCACTTGGATTGACTTCTTACCTTTTTTTTAATTCTGGATTGTGACTAACTTCCGTTGATCATCTCGGACTGTTGAGTCGCATTCTTGCCGCGAGCTTCTTTTGTTGTTGACTTGAATTGCATTTTGAAGTGAATTCTCTTATTCTCCAGGTGCGCGCCTAATTGCCAATACTTGCACTATTTTTCCTCGAAACTTGAACTATTTTCCCTTGTTCTCCAGGTGGGCGCCTGATTGTTGAACTTGAACTGTCTTCCTTTGAACATTGTTTCTTTCACTTTGTTCTCCAGGTGGGTGCCTGATTACCAACCCTTGTACTGCTTTTCCCTCGAAACTGAAACTTGAATTGTTTTCCCATTGTTTTCCAGGTGGGTGCATGATTGCTGAACTTGAACCATCTTCTTTTAAACATTGTTGCTTTCCCTTTGTTCTCCAGGTGGGCGCCTGATTACCAACATTTGAATTGTCTTCCTTTCCTCTGAAACTTGAATTGTTTTCCCTTTGTTTTTGATCATAGGCTAAAAACGCGTGTTTTAGTCATTGTAACAACACTATAACTATTGCATTTTACAAAGGTTTGAGCTTAAATGATAACGAATTGCACTAAATTCATGATTTATGCCTTGCAGGAAGCTAATCCGACTTAAGAATTAACTTTGGGATGAATTAGATTAATTTGGGACTTTGAAGTTTGAGTAAAATCTAAATAAATCAAGTCGGGATCGTGTTCGGGGGTCGCAAAGCAAGCCCAGATAGAAAAACAAGAGAAAAAATGAAGCAGCGCAGAGCGGCAGTGCAAAAATCTACGTTGCATTGTTTTGCTCCGTTAAAATGCATTCTGCCTCTGTCCAATCGATGTACGCGGCGCACGGGGCGCCGCGAATGTGTAAAAATCGCAGAACTACTCTATTTTGGTCCTAAAAGGGCATAATTATCAAAAAACCCTTCACACACGATTAAAAAAGGGGAAAGCATCCATTATTGACAGACCAGACTGTTTTTGAGAGAGAAAAAGAGGAGGAAATCCATCTTGGAGGATCAAAATCAAGAGGAGACAACACTTTGGAGCAAGGATTAAAAGGGTTTTTCTAAACTTTCTTCTAGTATCTATTTATTTGATGTTTATGACTTATATTGTTGATGTTTGTATAATTATGAGTGGCTAAAAACCTAAATATTCTGGAGTTATGGGTGTTAGATGATTATGTTGTTTGAAGCTTAAATTGATTATCTTGAATTTATCGTTAAGGGTTATTTATTTGATTATGCTGTTAATTATTTTACTGCCTAGCTAACAGTGAAATACCATTTACGAATCTTGAGTTAAACTTGAAAAAAGAAATTCTTGATTGCATATAGAATCAAATAGAGCAAGATCTGGATCCTCGGCATCGGGTGAAAGATTCGCGATTAAGATAGAACTATACTTAATTGCCTTGTTTGGTTGAGAAATAGAATTTGTAAATGCATTTGAGTTAATATTAATACCATAGAAATATAGGTATTAATTTAACTTGAACGGGTGCATAAGAAATCGACAGATTCTTATGGGTATTATTAACCCTATAAACAATAACCCAAATAATTCAATAAATTATTTTTAAGCTAAAAACGTAGCATGATCTCTAGCAAGCCCATGACCCCGGAATATCTCTTTTATTAATTGTTAAAAGAAAAATTCATAAGTGGCGTAGTAACTTTGCGTTGTATTATTGTTTGTCTACTAGTTAAATTGTAAATTGGTTATTTATGTATTTTGTGATGAATTAGCTTGAATCGATAATAGTTTGAGTTTGCATCAGTATATAAGTTGATCACAAGTCCTCGTGGGAACGATACATTACTTATTACTATATTACTTGAAGATCGCGTACACTTGCGTGAGTGTTTTGGTCGCAACAAGTTTTTGGTGTCGTTGCCGGGGACTTGGAAATTAGCTACTTGACTAAGTTAAGCTTTTATCAGCTATTGGTTTAAGTATTAATTTTCAGTTCACTTTGTTTGTGTCACGCAGGCTCTTCTCTTGAATGCGGAGGAGTAGAAGCACAAGCAATCTCTTCCCTCTTGATCCTGAAATTGAAAGAACACTTCATAGAGCGAGGAAGGAGTTGGAAGCTAGATACAAAACAGAAAGAGAGTTGGACATCTTAGTTCAACCACAGCCAACAGTGATGGCAGGTAATGGAGGGCGTCCGGTGATAGAAGCTGCAAGGCCAAATCTTGCTAATATGACTCAGGCTATTGTGAAGCCTGATATCACTGGTCACTTTGAGCTTAAACAGTACATGGTACAGCTGATTCAGTCCACCAGGCAATATGTAAGTCTATCTCATGAAGACCCGTAGAGGCATATTCAGAATTTTTTGGAAACCACGGATACTTACAACTATCCAAATGTTTCCAAGGACTATGTCAGGCTAAGCTTGTTTCCTTTTTCATTGTTGGAGGAAGCTAAAGAAGGGTTGCAGAAGGAGCTTGCTAATTCAATCCATACTTGGGATGATTTAGCAAAGAAATTCTTAATCAAGTTTTTCCCCACTAAAAAGACAAAGTCTTTGCGGAGCCAGATTCTTGGGTTTCAACAACGGGATGGTGAGACTCTTCACCAAGCTTGGGAAAGATACAAGAAACTACTCTGAGACTGTCCACATCATTGTCAAACTGATAAGGTATTGGGCCATACTTTTGTTGATGGATTAGATGAGACTTCAAAGATGAATCTTGATTCAGCTTGTGGAGGTAGTTGCATGGCGAGACCATATAGTGAAGTACAACTTCTGCTAAACAACTTCACTGCTAATGATCATAATTGGCAAGGTGAGGGAGAACCAAGGAGAGCAATGAAACAGAAAGCAGCAGGGGTACTTGAACTTGATGATTTTTCATCCATGAGAGCAGATATAGCAAAATGGGCAAATCAAATGAATAGAATGAGAATAAACCAGACACAACAAATGCAACATGTTTAACAAATGTCGATTTGTTGTGAAATGTGTGGTGACAATCACACAAGTGACATGTGCCCAACGAATCCTGAATCTATTATTATGTAGGACAACAAAGCAGAGGTCCGATGAACCAACAGGCACAATATGGGAACACTTACAATGCAAATTGGAGAAACCATCCTAATTTCTCTTGGGGTAGAAATCAATCAAATCAGAATCAATATAGACCCCAAGGAAATTTTAATCAACCTCAAAGGCCACCCCAGTAGGCAGAAGAAAGTAGAAATGATTTGTTGAAGAAATTGTTGCATGACAAGCAACAACTCAGAACTGATTTCAGAAATATTGAAAGGCAAATGGGACAACTAGCTGTAAATCAAAACACTAGACCTGCAGGTGCTCTTCCAAGTGATACAGAGAAAAATCCGCAAGTTAGTGCAATTACACTTAGAACTGGAAGGGAATTAGAAGAAGTTCCAAAGAAGAGAAAAGACAAGCCTATACCTGAGGGTGAATTGATTCCAAAGCAACACAGGAAGCAAAGAAAGATGATACAGTTTCAGCGCATGTGAATGTTCCAAGGCCACCACCACCTTTTCCATAAAGATTGCAGAAAAAGAATGATGATCGCATGTTCAACAAATTTCTCTCTATGTTGAGTCAGATTCAATTGAATATTCCGTTGGTGGATGCGATTCGTGATATTACAAAGTATGAAAAGTACATAAAAGATATTGTGGCTAACAAGAGGAGATTGACTGATTTGAAACAGTTGCACTTACTGAGGAGTGCACTTCAAGGGTCCAAAATAAGCTTCCTTAAAAGCTTAAGTATCCTGGCAGCTTTACTATCCCTGTGAGAATAGGCAATGTTGATATAGGCCATGCACTTTGTGATTTGGGAGCAAGCATAAATTTGATGATATTGTCCTACTGTGATGTTGCAACTAGCAGACAGGTCCATAGCTTATCCGGAAGGGGTGATTGAAGATGTGCTGCTAAAAATTGGGAAATTCATTTTCCCGGCTGATTTCATTATCTTAGATTTTGAAGCAGATGAAAAAGTTCCTATTATATTGGGAAGACCTCTCTTGGCTACAGGTGATGCTATAATTAAAGTAAGAGAGAGAAAAATGATCATGAGAGTTGACAACGAGGAAGTTGTTTTTAATGTATACAAAGCAATTCAACTTCCTCACCATTATGAAGAATTGTCTATGATATATGTCATGGAGATGGATGAGCAACTTATTACCCCAAGTGTATATTTGAAGGATTCTTTAGAGAAAGCAATTGTGTTGTTCGAGAGTTTGGATATCAATGATGAGGTTGAAGAGATGAAGCATATTTTGAATGCATCATGTGAATATATGAAAGGTTTACATCCCTTTGAACCTTTGAACAGACCAAATGGTCCTCCTCCGAAGCCATCACTTGAAGAAGCTCCAAAATTGGAACTAAAGCCTTTACCTTCTCACCTTCATTATGCTTATTTTGGTAATTCTGATACGTTACCTGTTATTATTTCTTCTGACTTATCTGAATTGCAGGAAGAAAAGTTGTTGAGAGTACTATGTGAGCATAAAAGAGCAATTGGGTGGACAATATCTGACATAAGAGGTATTAGTCCAGCTTTTTGCATGCATAAAATTCTCATGAAGGAAGGGCACAAGCCGAGCATAGAACAACAATGCCGCCTAAATCCCAACATGAAAGAGGTGGTAAGAAAAGAAGTGATTAAATGGCTTGATGCAGGTATTGTATTTCCAATCTCTGATAGAAAATGGGTAAGTCCAGTCCAATGTGTTCCAAAGAAAGGAGGAATGACCGTAGTGACAAATAAAAACAATGATCTGATTCCCATTAGAACAGTTACTGGGTGGAGGATTTGCATAGATTATAGAAAATTGAATAATGCCACCCGAAAAGACCATTTTCATCTCCCCTTTATTGACCAAATGCTTGATAGATTAGCTGGGCAAGAATACTACTATTTTTTGGATGGTTACTTGGGATATAATCAGATTGTTATAGTCCCAGAGGACCAAGAGAAGACCACATTTACATGTCCCTATGGGACATATGCATTTAAAAGAATGCCATGTGGTTTTTGCAATGCACCTGCGACTTTTCAAAGGTGTATGATGGCTATTTTTACTGATATGGTTGAAGGATTTGTGGAAGTATTTATGGATGAGTTTTTTGTATTTGGATGTTCTTTTGATGAATGTTTAATGAATCTTGACAAGGTACCTGCTAGGTGTGAAGAAATAAATTTGGTACTAAATTGGGAAAAATGTCATTTCATGGTAAGAGAAGGCATAGTCCTAGGGCATAAAGTGTCCAAGAATGGATTGCAGGTAGATAAATCAAAGGTGGAAGCAATTGAAAAATTACCTCCACTGACATCAGTTAGAGGCATTCACAGTTTCTTGGGCCATGCAGGTTTTTATCGTTATTTCATTAAAGATTTTTCAAAAATTTCATCTCCTTTGTGCAGGCTTCTTGAGAAAGATACATCCTTCAAGTTTGATGATGCTTGTCTAAAAGCATTTGATGAGCTGAAAAGAAGATTAGTTACTTCACCAATTATCATTGCTCCAGATTGGAAACTTTCATTTGAGTTGATGTGTGATGCAAGTGATATAGCTATTGGAGCTGTTTTGGGGCAGCAGAAGGAGAAAATCTTTTACTCCATTCATTATGCGAGCAGAACTCTTAATCCAGCTCAAATGAATTGCACTGTTACTGAAAAAGAGTTGCTCGCAGTAGTATGAGCATTTGATAAGTTCAGGTCCTATCTAGTGGGAACCAAAGTCATAGTTTACACAGATCACTCAGCTATCAGGTATTTATTTTCAAAGAAAGATGCCAAGCCAAGGTTAATTCGATGGGTTGTTCTTTTGCAGGAATTTGATTTGGAGATTCGAGATCGAAAAGGGACAAAGAATCAGGTTGCAGATCACTTATCCAGGCTGGAAAATCGAGGCCATGTCACTGAAGGAGAATCAATCAAAGAAACATTTCCTGACAAAACATTTGCTAGCCATCACTTCATATGAAACCCCATGGTATGCTGATTATGTGAATTTCATTGTAAGTGGGGTGACTCCACCAGAATTCGCAGTTGATCATAGAAGAAGATTCTTACATGACATGAGATTCTACATGTGGGACGAGCCTTTTCTATACAAGCAATGCACAGATCAATTGGTAAGAAGGTGTGTGCCTAAGGAGGAGATGAATGTAATATTGCATGATTGTCATTCTTCTCTTTATGGAGGTCATCATGGTGGAGACAGAACTGCACAAAAGGTTCTACAATCAGGTTTTTACTGGCCAAAATTGTTTAAAGATGCACATGCTTTTGTTAAAAATTGAGACAGGTGTCAAAGAACAGGTACAATCACGAAGAGGAACGAAATACCTTTGCAAAATATTTTGGCAGTAGAGCTTTTTGATGTCTGGGGAATTGATTTCATGGGACCATTTCCATATTCTAATGGGCACAGATACATTTTGGTTGCAGTCGATTATGCGTCTAAGTGGGTTGAGGTCATTGCTCTTCCTACTAATGATGCAAAGGTAGTAGTAAGTTTCGTAAAGAAACATATTTTCACACGCTTTGGAACTCCAAGGGTGTTGATAAGTGATGGAGGAACACACTTTTACAACAAATTGTTGAAAAATGTTCTAGCAAAATATGGGGTAAGACACAAGGTTCCACCCTCAAACGAGTGGTCAAGTTGAAGTGTCAAACAGGGAGGTAAAACAGATTTTGGAGAAAACAGTGAGTGCAAATAGAAAAGATTGGTCCGGTAAGTTAGAAGATGCATTGTGGGCTTGCCGAACTGCATACAAGACTCCAATAGGTACTTCTCCATACAGGTTGGTTTATGGAAAGGCATATCATTTGCCTGTTGAGCTAGAACACAAAGCTTATTGGGCAATCAAAAAGCTAAATATGGATATGGACTTAGCCGGTGAAAAAAGACTGCTACAACTCAATGAACTTGATGAGTTTCGGTTGCATGCTTATGAAAATGCCAAGTTATATAAAGAAAAGACCAAGAGGTGGCATGACAAGCACATCCAACATCATGAATTTGAGCCGGGTCAAGAAGTTCTCTTGTTTAATTCAAGGCTAAAGCTTTTTCCTGGAAAGCTTATGTCCCATTGGGCAGGCCCTTTCGTTGTGGTAAGTGTGACTCCTCATGGAACAGTTGAATTTTGGGACATAAATTCAAGTGGTACATTCTTGGTGAATGGGTAGCGAGTAAAACACTATTGGGGTGGTGAAATTAAACATCACAAGACCTCGGTAGATTTGGTTGATGCATGATAAAGTGTTGAGTGGTGCTGCGATGTTAAATTAGGCTCTTGTTAGGAGGCAACCCAATGACTAACATCACTAACTTTTAATTGTAGTCATGAATTTGGCATAAAATCAATGTACAATGATAGAGGGGGTAAATTGTGAGCTAAAAAATCGAAAAATAGGCTAACTCTGTGAAAAATTGGCCTACCGCGTCGCATGGGGCGTCGTACCACACACCACACCAAGCAAAATTGCACAGATGAGGCAGAATACAAAATTTTTGGAGCAGCTAAAAAATTTGGCCTTCCGCGTCGCGGCAGGCCATTGTCATATAAAATAAAAAAAATTATTTCCTTAAATCCGAACCCCCTCCCCTTATTTCCTTATTTCATTATTTCACTCCCCAAACTCTCTTCTTCTCAAACGGTAAACTCAAAAACCCCAACCAAACAAATTAACTCAAACATTCATCCACAAATCCTTATTTTTCTTGCAAGGTAAGTAGTCTCTTCTCTTATTTCCTTAAAACTAGTAGTATTTCATTTGTTTATTTCTTTCTATTTTCAAGTATATTTGTATTAACCCTAACAAGAATTGAGTTCATAATTTTCTTTTAGTTTCTTTTGTTAATATTGTTGAAATTAGTATTAGAAGCTTAGCATGTATATTCTTTTTGTGGTTATGGAGGATTTGAAGGTGTGTTGAGGTGAAATGGGTTGAAATGGGTTGAAATTCTTGTTGAAGATTGTTGAGGATTATACTAATTCGAAAATACATATAAGAAAGTGAAAATTTGTGCTTTGAATATTATTATGGTGATGTTGTAGTTGTGAAGTGAGGTATATTTGGTTGTTGATATGGTGAATTCAACTCATTACAAGTTAAAATTTGAGAAGTGCAAGAGATGCACACAATGTGTTTGATAAAATGTCTAAGTGACATGAAATTAAGTAATGTCGCAAAATAAGAAACAAATTGCATTGTGAGTTGTTATTATTGGTAACAACTATAACATTAGGATAAACCATGATTTTTTGCTTTCTTTATGTAAAAATGAAATGTAAGATTCATGCTAATGTGCCTATGTAGTATACTTTGTATAATAATTTTGAATTTTGTAAAATAGACTAATTTCTTTTTATGTTTATGTTTAATAATAATCTAGCTTAATTTTGTTTAATATTTATGTTTATGCTTAGTATTAATCTAGCTGAAAAATCTAGCTTAGTTTTTGATTTTTATTTTATTTTTAATTGTTGTAATTGTCTCTGATATTGGGTAGGTCGATAAGCATTATACCATTCTAATTGAAGAACAGGGCAGTCTGAATCCATGTTACATGTTAAGTGTCAACATGATGATACCATAAGTGTGGAGTATTTACTCTACTTGCTCTTAAAATAATTTTGTGTATCTTTAACTAATATATCATGTTGCGTAGGTATAATATCTCGGCGCCAAAGCAAATGATCAAACGCTGGCCTATCTGAGGTTGCATCTACTATCCGACGTGGAGGTAGAAGGGCACCACCTCCGGCACCAGTGGAGGAGGAAGAGGAACACTTTGACCCTGATGCAGATGAGGTGCTAGAATGCAAATATAGCATCAGGGCTATTCCAGCCCATACAATACAATGGTTCCAATCCTTTGTCCATGTTATGACACCAACCCCAGAAGTTGCCATAGATGAAGCAAAGCTTGCCCATAAGTATAATGCCATATATACTAACATTCGAGCTTTGGGTTTTCAAGGGTTGTTTCGCAAAGGTGATAGTGTGACCATCAACTTGGTAATAGAATTTTATGTCAATTGGCAACTAGGAGGTGATTTAGATTCAAGCTATCAAGTCAGAGTCAGAAACAGAGTAATCTCATTTTCTTCAAAGGTCATCAATCAAATAATGGGTTTCACTGAACATTCTCATAAGTTGTTTCATAGGTTCCTTCGTAGACAAGATTACCCTGACATTCGCAGGCAGTTATGTCGTGCAGATTCCTTTGCCTTGTGGACTAGAGATTCAAATGAGTTCCACAAGGAGATGAAAAAAGGATCATTCCAGCGTCCTGCACGAGTTGTTTTGAAGATAATAAATGCCAAAATCATGCCAACACAAAGTGATACAGACGTATCAAATCTAAATGTTTGCTTGATTTATGAAATTTTAACAGGAATGCAGGTTGATCTAGGGAAAATTATGCTGGAACACATGTCAAAGGTGAGACCTTTTAGGGGACGCCGCTTACACTATCTGAGTATGATCACTCGGTTATTGCGGACGCACTTCATTGAAGAAGAGTATCACTATGATCGGCTAATAGAAGTAACATATCCTATCAAGGCGCTTGATGTCACGACTGTGATAGATCCGCCTACAACTGCACTTAATACCGATCAAAGGTTTGTCCGGGTGGAAGAGACTTTGCATATATTATTTGCTGACATGCGCCTTCGCGCATCTAGAGGGGAAGTGAACTTGGAAGAGTTGCAAAAAAATCACCCTCTATCTCCTTTCACTCAACAGTGGTTAGGACTGGCTCAGCAAGGACAAATTCCACTTGATGAAGATGTAAACTCTATTCCCTCAGATGACGAGGAATATTTGCGCACCTTTGAGGATGAATATGCTTAGGCCAATGGCCTCAGGGAGTCTCTTTTCTAATCTATTTTAGATCTTTTCGCATTAGGGACAATGCAAATTTTTTTAAGTGTGGGGTGTTTGGCCCCTATTGTAATGTACTTACTTTTATATTTTTCGTATTTCGTTTGATCGAGTTTAGTTATTTTGTTTGATTTTGTTTAGTTTGTTAAAATTTCTTTTAGTTTGTTTTGTTAGATTATAGTGTTGATAGATAGTAGGTAATCCTAATTTAGGTATATATCCCTGCTGGATTTTCTTGTTGAAAAATAAAGTCATTTCGAAAAAGAAAAAAAATATCCATCAGAAAAATTCGAAATTTTTGAGTTTGCAGTTTTTGTTTTGTTTTATTTTCAGTTTAGTGTATGCTAGTTTTGGTTTAAATTAAAAATTTCCCCTTGGTTTTTCTTTACACCCGATTCTTTTCCAAGGGTGTATTTGAACCGGGTGTAGTGTAACTTTTTATTTCAATTGAATAAAAAGTTTCTAACTTACAGAGTTAATCTCCTCAAATGCACATGCTTAAGAAGTTATATGTACCTTATTTATGATGTTCAAATCTCAGTTCTTGATTCTAAAGTAAGTGCCTTAAATTGTGTATTTATAACTATGCTTAACTGCTTTGACTAGAGAGTCGAGAAAGATCCAAGCTTGAATGAGTTGTGTGCCAATGTGTGAGTGAGGTTGTTGAAATATTCTGTGTATAATAGTTGATATCTAGAACTTGCCTCCAAGTGTTTGCAAAGCAAAATAGTAGCATTATTCAGTTTAGGAGATAATATAGGTATTTCTTTGTTGAACCAATTTTATAATTGTTCCCACCTAGTTGTATATATCTTCATCAAACCTTTTGAGCCGTTAATCCTATTTTTTGGAATCCGCATTATAAACCTTACCAATTTATGTAAATATTTCAGTTATTTGAACCTCTATCTCTCATGAGCACTTAGTGTTGTTTTAATGTTGTTAAAGTTGAGAAGAGATTTGTTTGTTTATATAAAAAATACGTGTGTGTGTGTATATATATATATATAGGGGATGGATTTTCATTAGTAACATTCCCTAGCTTATGGTGCTTAAAGAGAATGGGATTTGTTGTTATTATGTAAAACCTCAAAAAAAAGGTTGGAGATGGTTTAACATAAGAGTAATGCTGAAATTATGAATGAAATGGTGTATGTATGAAGTGCTCAAAGAGATGTAGCTACTACATTCTATATTTATCATACCCTTCCTCAGCCTGCATTACAACCAATTAAAGTCCTATTTGATCTTTGATTGAATAAGCTCAATTAGTTAAGTATTACACTAGGGGCAAGCATATGGTATGTCATCTGTTGCACATGAATTTCAATTCTGCGAGTGGGTTAATTCTACCTATTTCGAGTTCCTAAATATTCGTGAATACTATGTTGAGAGGAACTAGTCTATATTAGTTGTGGGACGGCACATGATTTGTGAAAGCAAGGAAACGTTTTGACCTTAGTGTTAGAGTAAGTGAGCAAGTTATGAAAATGCGTGGCACTTGTGAGTCATGTCTTTAGGTTGAACTATTATGAGTTGGTACTTAAGTGTCGGCATGTGTTGTTAGAAAAATTGCTTGATAAAAAGGTCGTCCTTATGTGAAATGTATGTTAATTGCTCGAGTACGAGCAATGGTCTAAGTGTGGGGTGTTGATCATAGGCTAAAAACTCGTGTTTTAGTCATTGTAACAACACTTTAATTATTGCATTTTGCGAAGGTTTGAGCTTAAATGATAATGAATTGTACTAAATTCATGCTTTATGCCTTGCAGGAAGCTAATCCGACTTAAGAATTAACTTTGGGATGAATTTGATTAATTTGGGGCTTTGAAGTCTGAGTAAAAGCTAAATAAATCAAATCGGGATCGTGTTCGGGAGTCGCAAAGCAAGCCTGGATAGAAAAACAAGAGAAAAAACGAAGCAGCGCAGAAAATTACACTGCCACGCCGCGGGGGTGCACCGCGTGGGGCGCCGCGACAGTGCAAAAATCTGCACTGCATTGTTTGCTCCGTTAAAATGTATTTTGTCTCTGTCCAATCCATGTACACGGCGCACGGGGCACCGCGGACGTGTAAAAATCGCAGAACTACTCTATTTCGGTATAAAAAGGGCATAATTATCAAAAACCCCTTCACACACGATTAAAAAAGGGGAAAGCATCCATTATTGACAGACCAGACTATTTTTGAGAGATAAAAAGAGGAGGAAATCCATCTTGGAGGATCAAAATCAAGAGGAGACAACACTTTGGAGCAAGGATTAAAAGAGTTTTTCTAAACTTTCTTCTAGTATCTATTTATTTGATGTTTATGACCTATATTGTTGATATTTGTATAATTATGAGTGGCTAAAAACCCAAATATTCTGGGGTTATGGGTGTTAGATGATTATGTTATTTGAAGCTTAAATTGATGATCTTGAATTTATCGTTAAGGGTTGTTTATTTGATTCTGCTGTTAATTATTTTACTGCATAGCTAATAGTGAAATACTATTTACGAATCTTGAGTTAAACTTGAAAAAGAAAATTCTTGATTGCATATAGAATCAAATAGACCAAGATCTTGATCCTGGGCATCGGGTGAAAGATTCGCGATTAAGATAGAACTATACTTAATTGCCTTGTTTGGTTGAGAAATAGGATTTGTAAATGCATTTGAGTTAATATTAATACCATGGAAATACAGATTTTTATGGGTATTATTAACCCTATAATCAATTACCCAGATAATTCAATAAATCATTTTTAAGCTAAAAATGTAGCATGATCTCTAGAAAGCCCATGACCCCCGGAATATCTCTTTTATTAATTGTTAAAAGAAAAATTCATAAGTGGCGTAATAACTTTGCATTGTATTATTGTTTGTCTACTAGTTAAATTGTAAATTGGTTATTTATGTATTTTGTGATGAATTAGCTTGAATCGATAATTGTTTGAGTTTGCATCAGTCTATAAGTTGATCACAAATCCTCGTGGGAATGATACTTTACTTATTACTATATTACTTGAAGATCGCGTACACTTGCGTGAGTGTTTTGGTCGCAAGAAGTTTTCCAGGTGGGCGCCTGATTGTTGAACTTGAACCGTCTTCCTTTGAACATTGCTGCTTTCCCTTTGTTCTCCAGGTGGGCGCCTGATTACCAACATTTGAATTGTCTTCCTTTCCCCTGAAACTTGAATTGTTTTCCCTTTATTTTCTAGGTGGGCGCCTGATTGCTGAACTTGAATCGTCTTCCTTTGAACATTGTTGCTTTCCCTTTGTTCTCCAGGTGGGCGCCTGATTACCAAAATTTGAATTATCTTCCTTTCCTCTGAAACTTGAACTGTTTTCCCTCTGTTTTCCAGGTGGGCGCCTGATTGCTGAACTTGAACCGTCTTCCTTTGAACATTGTTGTTTTCCCTTTATTCTTGTCACGACCCGGATTTTCCACCCTCGAGAGTCGTGATGGCGCCTACTAGTGAAAGCAAGGCAAGCCAACCAACTGAACTATTTACCTTGTTTCCATTTTTAATTCGATAATAGTTAAGAGCCAACAATTAAGTAACAATAGAATTGGATAAGTGGAAGGCTGCATTGTAAAGTTTTAATAATACTGCTAATACCAATCCAAAACAAATCTATCCAAGACTGGTATCACAACTTCACAGAATGTCTTGGAGTACTACAAATAAAGGTCTGAAAGAAATAAATACAATGCTGTCTCTGGAAATACATGAAAGAAACAGGAATAGTAGATAGAAGGAGACGCCAAGGCCTGCGGACGCCTGCAGGACTACTTCGGGTCGCCTGAACAAGAAACAACAATCTCACTGCGGTCCGAAGTCTACAGCACTGGGATCTGCACAAAGGAGTGCAGAGTGTAGTATCAGCACAACTGACCCCATGTGCTGGTAAGTGCCTAGCCTAACCTCGGCGAAGTACTGACCAGGCTAGGACCAGACTACCAAATAAACCTGTACAATTAAATCATATACAGCAAAAAAGAAGAACAGTAATGTACAGTTAAGTATGGGAGGGGGTAACATGTTGCGGGGACATTGAATAATAACAGAAGAACAACAAATAAATATGAGGATCACCACAGTTCAATTGAAAATAGGAAAGGGAGATCATGTTGTGGGGTACAACAAGTATCAAGGAAACCAACAATTAAATGTAGAGAAATTGTAACTCAGTTATCAATAAAAAATCAGGAAAACAAAGATAAGTGCACGGCATCGCCCTTCGTGCTTTAACACTCTCTCACCAAAACAATACATGGTGTCACCCTTCGTGCTTTAACACTCTCTCACCAAAACAATACACAGCATCACCCTTCGTGATTTACACTCTTCCTCACCCAAGAAACAAACACAAGGCAAATAGGGTAAGGGAATCTATAACATCGAAATAAAATCAGGTAACAACAGAAAATCAGTGAATAAACGTAAAGGACAATATAACTAATTATCAGCAAGAATCAGGAAAATCAAGGACAAGTGCACGGCATCACCCTTCGTACTTTTACTCTCGTCCTTACCATAAGAATCAATATAAACTGCATTGTATCACCCTTCGTGCTTTTACTCTCATCCTCACCATAAAATCAATATAATCGGCATGGAATTGTACATCGTGCGGCACGGCATCACCCTTCGTGCATTACACTCTTTCCTCACAAATCATACACGACATCACCCTTCGTGCTTTAACTCTCTCTCACCAAAATAATACATGGCATCACCCTTCGTTCTTTAACATTCTTCCTCACCCAAACAACAACCACAAACAATAGGGAAATGGAATAAATGAAATTACGATAAGAATCCCGGCAAGGAGATAATATTAAAAGCAACAATATCCCGGCAAGGGAGATAATATAATGATTCTCTTCTCTTTTTCACTTTTACTTCACAACTCACTTCACAACTTTAAGCCAATGCTCTAAAAGGTTCAATTTCCACTTATACTTTCACATTTCATTGTACAACTTGAACCAACGCTCCTCAATGTTCAAATATCACAATTACTTCCACAAACTTTTCCCAATAATAGAAATCATTATCAAAGCATGAATAATACAATGAAGCCATAATAATCACAATATAAGACTTACGGGCATGCTTGACACTAACGTATAGATACTTGTCATCATGCTTATACGTCGTACTCGACAAATACCACATAGCAAATAGGACTCGACTCCTAATCTCTCAAGCTAAGGTTAGACCAAACACTTACCCCGATGCCACGAACATAATTCAAGCCTCTACTATCTCTTTACCTCTTGATTCCACCACCAATTCGCTCGTATCTAGTCACAAGTTACTTAATTATATCAATAAATGCTAAAGGAATCAATTCTAATGCATGAGAATAAGTTTTCTAAAGTTTTACCCAAAAAGTCAAAAATCACCCCCGAGCCCACATGGTCAAAACTCGAGGTTCAAACCAAAACCCGATTACCCATTCCCCCACGAATATAAATATATAATTTATTTTGAAATCGGACCTCAAATCGAGGTCCAAGTTCCCAATTTTTTAAAAACCTAGGTTCTACCCAAAATACCCAATTTTCCCCATGAAAATAATTGATTTTGAGTTGAAATCATGTGAAAAGATGTTAATGATTGAAAAAAATAGTTAGAAATCACTTACAATCGATTAGGAAGAGAAGTTGCCTTTGAAAAATCGCCCTAGAGAGTTTATGTTTTGAGAAGATGTGAAAAATGGTTGAAAATACGTCTAAGTAATGAACTTACAGGTTGCAGGTATCGCAATTGCAATTAAGGTTCGCAATTGCGAACCCAGGCTCTGCTAAGCTTGCATTTGCGAAGCAATTTTTGCGAACAAACAGCCGCATTTGCGATGACAGGCCCAAATGGGGAGCATCGCATTTGCGAAGGAAAATTTTGCATTTGCGAGGATGGGCTGGCCTGGCCTGGTTCGCATTTGCGACTCAGCCTTCACATTTGCAAACTCGCATTTGCGAGCTAGGCTTCGCAAATGCTTGCAGGCCTACAATGAAATAGCTGAAGTTTGTAACTTTCCAAGTCCAAAATCCACCCCGTGGCCTATCCAAAACTTACCCGAGCCCTCGAGGCTCCAAACCAAACATGCACACCAACCTAAAAACATCATACGTACTCGCTCGTGCATTCAAATCACTAAAATAACATCAACAACTATGAATTTAGCATCAAAATCATGAAATTTCTTAAGAACTTCAAATTTTCTAATTTTCTCAAAAACGATCTGATTCACGTCGTTTTAAGTCCGTTTCTTACCAAATTTCACAGACTTATCTTAAATTACATATAAGACCTGTACCGGGCACCGGAACCAAAATACGGGCCCGATACCATCAAATTGTAAACACATTTCATTTCCAAAACTCATAAATAATTCCAAAAAATAATTTTCTTTAAAAATTCATTTCTCGGACTTAGGACCTCGGAATTCGATTTCGGGCATACGCCCAAGTCCCATATTTTTCTACGGACCCTCCGGGACCGTCAAATCACGGGTCCGGATCTGTTTACCCAAAATGTTGACCAAAGTCAACTTAAATCCATTTTAAAGTCAAAATTTATTATTTTTCACAGATTTTCACATAATAGCTTTCCGGTTACGCGCACGGACTATACGCACAAATCAAGGTGATGCTAAAAGAGATTTTTAAGGCCTTAGAATGTAGAATTTACTTTTAAAACAAGTGATAACCTTTTGGATCATCACAGTTCTCCAGGTGGGAGCCTGATTACCAACATTTGAATTGTATTCCTTCCCTCTGAAACTTGAATTATTTTCCCTTTATTTTCTAGGTGGGCGCCTGATTGTTGAACTTGACCCGTCTTCCTTTTAACATTGCTGCATTCCCTTTGTTCTCCAGGTGAGCGCCTTATTACCAACATTTGAATTTTTTTTCCTTGAGACTTGAACTGCTTCTCCTTGTTCTCCAGGTGGTCGCCTGATATCCAACACTTGCACTGTTTTTCCTTGAGACTTAAGCTGTTTCTCCTTGTTCTCCAGGTGGGTGTCTAATTTCCAACACTTGCACTATCTTTCCCTCGAAACTTGACTTGTTTTCCCTTGTTCTCCAAGTGAGTTCCTGATTGTTGAACTTGAACCATCTTCTTTTGCTACTTGGAACTGTTTTCCGTAGAAACTTGCACTATTTTCCCTTGCTCTCCAGGTGGGCGCCTGATTGCTGAAATCGCGTTGTTTTCCTTTGAAACTTGAGTTGTTCCATTTGTTCTCCAGGTGGGCTCCTGATTGCTGAACCTGAACTGCTTTCTCTTGAAACTGCTTTTCTTTGAACTTTCTTCCCTTGTTCTCCAGGTGGGTGCCTGATTGCTGAACTTGACCCGCTTTTCTTTGAAACTTGAGCTGTTTTCCCTTGTTCTCCAGGTGGGTTCCTGATTGCTGAACTCGAACTATCTTCTCTTGAAACTTGATCTACTTTCCCTTGTTCTCTAGGTGGACGCCTGACTGCTGAACTTGACCCGCTTTCCCTTGAAACTTGAGTTGTTTTCCCTTGTTCTCCAGGTGGGCACCTAATTGCAACAAAATAGACAAAACAAAAGAAATTTTTCTGCCCCAGTTTGATATTGGGAACATCTGTGAGTGTTAACTAATTCTTGTTATCAAAATAAGTTCTAAGCTAAATTCCCTTATCCTGAAAAATTTCAAACCAAGTCTCGTCTCAAAAGTGAAAAACTTTAAATGCTAATTATACTTCCCCAAAGTAGAACTTACGTCAGACCTTGTCACTTGCGAGGGTCTCAAAAGTTACTAAATCCCGTTATCCAGGAGGGTACTCAAAACTTACTGCCGAGCCTATCTGGCACCTGCTTTCCTCACGGAGGGTTTCTTCGGAACAAACAAAATTTCCTGCCCCTGTTTCAATCAAAGAAAACTTGTAAGTTTAAACATGGTGGTTGGTTTGTGGCCTTGACTTTGAGGGCGATTGCTCTTTCACTTCCTATGATAACTTCGATTTCAACTCAAAAGACCTTGCTAATTTATTGATTGACCACTTTCTTTGTTACCCTTATCACAAAAAATACCTCTGATCCGTTCAAACCCAATATCATTCCTCTGTTGCATTATGCTCATGCATTGACATATATTGAACCTTTGTGTTTCACACGAATCCCAAAGCACGTCAATTGCCACCCACTCAGTGTGCATGCCGTTCATTCCTGACTTAAACCACTGGCCTTGGCCATGAGGTCTATTGCTCCTTCACTTGCCATGATAACTCTAATTTCCGCTTGGAAGACCTTCCTTGTCATTGGTTAACCACTTTCTCTGTCAACCTTATCATATAAAATACCTCTGATCCGTACAAACCCAATACCATTTATCTATATACCGAACCTTTGTATTTCACATGAATCCCAAAGCACACCGATTGTTATCCATTTAGTGCATATACTGCTCTTTCCTGACTTATGCCACTTTGATGTGCTAGCTAGATCCCGTTTTGTGCAATTGGAAAGCTGGTAGCAAATTTTGAAGTCATTTCTCACTTGTTCTGACCAAACAGACTCAGGAAGAGGAAATAAACAAGATAAAATGAATAGAGTAAAAGACAATGGAAAGAAATGATTCCTAACAAGAAAACTACAAAGTAAAAACTTATCAAATATGGATACCAACTCTAATGACCATGATACGTATTTTTGGATTAGTGGCATAATCTGTCAAGAAAGTCTAATGTTCAACTATTGTTGTACCTCTTGGCCGTGAAACTGGGCTTCAATGCTCTGATTATCCTATCTGATTCACAATCCTTATTTGACTTGTAGTGCCTGAAGGGTTTTCACCATCAAGCCTCTCTCATTTTGTTCTTTCTCTCAACTTACTGTCGCTTTATGGTTCCTGTGAAGGTTTTCACCAATAAGACTCTCTCATTTTATTTTTTTCTTCTTATTTCCTCTGATTCTGCAGATGACAAGGCATTAACCATGATAAAAACATCATATACTCTTGGCATGTCTAAACTTAGGACTCACAGAAATTATCTGGGAGGTCTTTTTTGGACTATAATGTGGCTTTTGGACAGGGTTAAAAAGAAAGGATATCATAAAGGCTCAAAATAACTAAGACAGCGGGGTTAATTTATTTACAACTTTTGAAATCCATTCTAGAAACTTTGCCCCAATTTCTAAAACAAGGGAATTTGATTCTTTTTTTTCTTTTCTTTTGATGGAGTTACTAAGAAAGACTGCCCCACTCTCGACTTCATGGGATTATGAAATATTTTATTTGGCATGACCGAATGGTAAGGCTGCCTACGTATCTTGTGGTGACAAGAATCAGGTCAAACATAGTTTACAAAGATACGTTTTGTTACTATTTTCCTTTTTTCTTTTTTTTTTCTTTTTCCTTCTTCTTTTTTTCCGTTTTTTTTCTTTTTCTCTATTTTTTCTCTTTTTTTTTTTTTGAATTTTCCTTCTGGAATAAACTTTCCAAAATAAACCTATGGGGACATGAAATTTATTTTTCGTATGACTCTAACTTGATTCCAAAAGAAGGGAGGTCAAAGAAATCAGTACATGCTCAAAAGGGGATCGAAGGGTATAAGTGTTTGGGTGGCTGAAAGAGGGCTTCCCAATCTCTGAAAATGCCAAGTACAACACATGCAACTTGAGGATGAAAATTGAAGAGCACACACAATATTTCTTTAGCAGCTTCGCCATTGAATCACTAACATGCCTTCCACTTTCTTTAGCGCTTTGTCAAGTACAGAACTCTCGTTGGGCAATTTCTCCTTCACAATGGATACCGTCCGCCAATTCGGAGAAAACTTTCTTGACTTTATCTTGTAACTTGAGATGCACTTGAACTCAAAGTTGCTTGCTTCAAATTGTCTGGGATGTACTCTCCTTTAACGAATCCTTATCATCCTATTAACTTCCCAAATTAATTACCTCAGTTTCACACAGTTCGGGCTTCAAATGACCTCAAAATGTCCAAATCTGTATTTATTTCCCTCAAGTGTTCCCATCATCTTTAAAATTGTTTCATTGCTTCATGATTAAACTAATTTTTAAGACCAGACCTAGAACTATGCGAGCATGTCATGTCCTAGAGCCGGCATGAAAAGAACTATAAAAGGAAAAAAAGAGAACTAAACAAAAATAACTAGAAATAACAGAAAATAAAAAAATTCATTTGACAGACGGTGAAAGAGTTTGAACAACAAAACAAGCAAAATAAATTGTGTTATAACCCTGGAACAAACCTAGATAACACTAAATGAGTTTCTACGGTTAAAGGAACTAGGCAAAATAAAAGTATAGGAGGGTTTGGGTCACAAGACAATATCCGGATTACAGCCCTGAAATAACCCGGACAACAGAAATAACAATAAAATTAACCATCAAAACTCCTCCCTAGCTAGCCAAGAAAGGAGCGTCTTTCTAATTACCAAGCTCGACATCTTAGCCACTGAGTTCCACATCAATGTTACCAAGACCATTGCCAATTTCCATATCATTAACTTCAGTCAGCAAGTTCCCAAGAGAATTCTCATGCTCCCTATCACCACGCATCATCCCCACAAAGTGTGCATCATCATGTGCAGGTAAAGGATTCTGCGTGATATGCTAGGTGTCACTATCCTGGATCACAATTATCCCTTCTTGAATCATTCTTTCTATTTCCTTTTTCAAAGCACGGAAATCTTCAATGCTATGACCTTGGACATTAGAGTGGTACATGCACCGTACAGTAGGATCAAAACCTTTTGCATATGGGTTTGGAGTATAGATGAGGAGCGGTTCAATCAGGCCAGAGTATTTTAAATTTTCAAATAGGCTTGTATAGGATTTTCCAATTGGCATGAAACTATTTCCATGTCCCAGTTTTCTAGGGTTGTTTGATGCTCGAAAAAGCTATGAAGGCACACGAGAATTTTGGGATGCTGGTGCTCGCCCTAAGGAGTGACCTAGTGGTTGGACAGATGGCCGGATGTTGTTCGGAGGATAATACTAGGGTGGATTATGTGGAGTTTGGGGATGTTCATGGGGTCGGTATTGAGGCTGAAAGCATTTAGCAGGAATGCCCACTAGATCCTGTCGTTGGCTGGGCTCAGCAACCTTTTTTCTATTGATGGGTGGACTACCCCGAGCAACTTGTTCGTTCCATCTGAACCAAAATTCCCTAAAACTTTCCTTGGGTTTCTTTTCTGAGATAGGAGGAGCGATCTGGGACAATGTCTATATTGTACTGAAAGTGTCGCACAAAATCTTGAGCCATGTCATCCCATGTATGCCACTTACCGACATCTTGACGAGTATGCCATTCCAAAGCTTCCCTAGTCAGGCTCTCATTGAAATATGCCATTAGCAACTCATCTTTCCCGCCAACACTTCTCATTCTATTGCAATAACCCTTCAGATGGGCTACTGGATATCCACGCCCATCATACAAATTAAACTTTGGCATCTTAAACCCTTTTAGCTTTCTAGATATTTCATCTTGCTCCACTGTCTTAGTAGGCTTTGTAGTCTCACCGGGAGGCTGAAAATGAGGAGCTTAAGAATATGGACCCAAGACCTTAAAAATTGGTTCTGGAGCATATGTTGGGCCTCTGGAATTTTGAACACAGTCTCGCCAGAGGATCGAGGAAAGGTAGCAGGTGGATGAGCTACAAAAACATGTATGGTTAAAGGAGCAGGATATGAGGTGGTTGTAGGGGTGGAGTGTGAAAAGGTTTTGAGGAGATATCCTGGACTTGTGACAGTGGCAGAATGGTGACAAGGCTTTCAGTATAGTTAGTGGGAACTGATAGTGGAGGACGCCCACTAATCCAGGCTTGGTATATTTCGGCCATCTGTCCTTTCAACCTTAAGACCTCTTCTTTCAACTCAGATTCTGATTCAACAATTCCCTTAGACGGATCAATAACCCATGTGTCCAAGTCTTTGCTAGTCATTGCTACCTTGCTCTTTGACCTTGTGTTGTATAGATGAGTTACTTATGAACCACAAACCAACCACCCTTCTGCTCAATGAAGATAACAAAAGGAACAAAATGGGGTCATCCTGTTAGCGTTAGGGCATTTAGCAGCTAAAAATATCACATCGCGTGCAATGCACCTAGCAACAATTAACGGTTTTAGAATAACTTCGAGGGTCACAAGGTCACTTGGCATCATTCCAATTTTGTTCATTTCAACCTTCTCTTTTCTTTCCTTTTCTAGTACTTGCTTGCTCATTTTCCTTCCATTTTTTTTTTAATTATCACTCTTTTCTTTCCTCTCATTTCTCACATCCCATAATTTCATCTTTTTTTTTCTTTTTCTTTTTCTTTTTCTTTTTCCTTTTTTTCCTTTTTTTTAAAAAATGATTCGATTGAACTCTATGTAGGTTTCCTACGTATCATGACGTCGCATGAGTCAGATCTTTGTGTAGTTCAGGAAGATCGGGAAAAAAGTATACAAACTAACGTTCTCTTTCTTTTTTTTACCTTAGTGACTACTCTGATGAGAAATGAAAAATAAAAGTAGCAAACCCTTTTTTATGAATTTTCTAGACTTAATGTTCTATAACCTATTCTAAACTCAAGCTTAACGAGCATATATTTTTCTTTTTCTTTTTGAAACAGATACTCTATGAGAAATTATTAAGGGAAAAAAATCCTAGAAGAGAAAAATATTTTTTTTGATTCTTTTTTTAGGAAGGAAATCTATAGAATAGACCAAAGAAAAATATTTTTAATTTTCATTTGATATCCTGAAAAAAAATTTCGAAATGAGAAATGAAAAAGATAAAAAAAATATTGTTTTTGGATTTCAGTTTTTGATTACCTAAGGAAAAAACTCTAAAGATAAACAACATATAATGTCTGTATTTTTTCTCTTCTATGTACAGTATCCTAAAGTTCTAGCGAAAATAAAAAGAATATTTTTTTTATTTTTCATTAGTTTCCCAAAGAAGAGCCTCAAAAGAAAATCTTTTTGGATTTTTGAAATTAATACCTTAAAGAAAACTCTTTAAAGAGGTACTAAAGAAAGTTCTCATTTTTTTTTTGAATTTTTAGTCCTAATATACTAAAGGAAATATAAAAATAATTTTTATTTTAAATTCTAGATATTGATTTCCTAAAGGAAAAACCACCTCAATTGAAATTTTTTTTAATTCCTAGAATTAGTATTCTGAATAAGACTTCTAACGGAAATATAAAAACGCAAAATCTCTTCTTTTTTTTTAATTTTTGATTTATAAAACACTTTTTCAACTATAAAATAGAAAGTACAATAATAATAAAAAACTTGATATTACTATACAAAACTAGAAAGTAAAAGATGACATAAAAATAAAAACAGACTCAAAACATAAAAAAAAAACTTCTTTTAATCCACTTCTGATAAGCGATCCTGACTAGATGGTCCTGGGGATCTGTCATACTCAAACTCCGGTAAGTAAATCCACACCTATTTGAGAAAATTAAAACCAAATAAGTTAAAGACCTAGAACGCTATGTGAGACAATAACCCTTCATGTTGGACACATGCAAGACATGATTGAGGCAATTTTTGCAAAATAGCTTATTTGGCCCAAAAGATGGCTAGAAGTGAAAAATTTGGCTAAGACCCTACAAAGCCAAGGACCTAAACTCACTAGGAAGACCGGACCCTATGTGGGTTGCCTACGTATCACGACGCAAAAGACGAGAATCAGGTATGCGTAGTTCGGGCAGATTGGATACGCGCGAGAATTTTGTCTTTTTTTTTTGAAAAATGATGAAACATGTAAAATATTTTTAGATTCTCTTTTCCCTTTTTTTTTGATTTTTTGATTTTCAGAATGACGAAAAAGTGCAAAATCTTTTTTTGGCATTTTTCATGTATTTTTTTCTTTTTCTTAACAAAAATGTGAAAAAAAACATAACGGTGCCCTACTTGCTTTATTTTCATACTTCACCCTCTTTTCTCTTTTTTTCATTTGCCCTCAACTATCATTAGTCCGCCAAATGACCCTTTTACCCTTGAGGATATGCAACATGTAGCACATAGGATGCAGCAAGATGGTCTGTTATTTTGGGTACACATGTCCTAGACGGGCCCAACCCCTGTGTTGAGTCCCCAAAGTCAAATGCACATGATGCAAACAAACGTTCCTACTAGGGATCCGGCATGAGGTTATGTTATTCTAAGTTTAAACCTGGGGTTGTGTTCTTGACCTGGCTTACCCGACCGGACTAATGGGGTCGAAGAGGGGGCAACGTACCGGGAGCACTAAAGACTACTCGGCCTTGCTGCTGGCCCAGCCTCGTTCTATTTGGTATAATTTCTACAAAAAAAGCGGACCACACGAACGTGTGCACCATTTTCAGAAGACAGTTATATACAATTCAAACAATATTAAACTGGTAAATAGATAGCATTTAGCACAAAAGGTTCACAGAATACAGTAATATGAACAACAAATAAAGCCAAGTAAACATCATATTAACAAGCTCGAATTCTTGAACCCTGAACCAGAGATTCTGGGTTCCTGTCCCCAGCAGAGTCACCAGAGCTGTCACACCTCCTTTTCACTACACCGAAAGGGTGTAAGGGAGTTTTTTCCAATTTAAGTGACAATCGAAACGGGATTATTTATATTAAATTCAGAGTTGCCACTTGGGATAATTTATGGTGTCCCAAGTCACTGGTTTAAAATCCCGAATCGAGGAAAGTTAACTCTATTTACGGTCTGCGAACACAGAAAACCAAGTAAGGAATTCTGTTAACGGGAGAAGGTGTTAGGCATTCCCGAGTTTCGTGGTTCTAGCACGGTCACTTTGATCATACTTGGCTTAAACAAATTGTTTGATTACTGATTTTAGAACCTATGTGCATTTGCCTTTTTTAATTAAGAAATTATCTTGAAATGGGTCACACGTACGTGTACCCATTTGTTTGGCGCGTCAAAAATCATGTCACGCGAACGTGTCCACAATTAATAACGCTTTATTATTAAAAAAAAATTGGCCAAAGTTGTGTGAACGCATACTACGGTTTTGTTTTTAGAATCGTAATTATGTCACGCGAACGTGTCCACAATCACAATGATACATTAAACGGGCCTAAAGAAACCACGAGCATTTTTCATTTTTATATCTAGGTTATGAAATTAATACGAGGGTCATGAATGATTAAATTGTGGATGGCACACCTCGGGCTATGTGAACTATATTTCAATTAGTGGCCTATTACAAGAATTTTATTATTAAGAAGGTTTGATCGAAGTTGCACGAACGCATACTCCGAATTAGTTTTCAGAATCGTAATTATGTCAGGCGAACGTGTACACAATCGCGATGATATATTAAATCGTGCCTAAAGCAAGCTACGAGGTTCAAAGCATTTTTCTATATTAGTAAAGATATAGATATGAGGGCCATAGACTATGTGATAGGAGGGCCAGAGCTGTCACACTATTCGAGCCAACATCTACAAATTGTATATGGGAAATCAAAATTTCTTACACAAAATATAGCTACTTTTAACGAGTGTCAACTTTTAATTGAATTGGGTAACTATTTGAGACAATACTCAAAAGCAAATCCTATAAGGTAATGCCTTTTTGAAATGATAGCATATCAAAAGGATGATTGTGGTGATTTTCTACTCTCTTGCATTATAACTCTCTCAGTGAAACAAGTTACCTGTATATCAGTAGTATCATAAGTCATATCTCACTTTCCATTTCCCACTATTATTGACATGGAGTGTCCAATTGTTTTCTCTGATCTGAAAGTAAGGAACCTTTTCAACGACTTCATATCCAACTTTGAGCCTCACATCTTGGTCTTTTTTCACATTCATGATGTTCCAAGTAAATTCAGCAGCAACTCTTGAGAAATATAAATCAGATCTCTCACTAATATACACTTCTATGCACTAAAGTTTTTCATTTCCAGAAATTAAACTATATTATGATGTATATAGAGATTCAGATATGAAAATACTAAACCACAAATAATGTATTCACAATGTGTAACTTCAAATCCATGTCATCAAAACCATGTATATGAAATTAAAAGGAGATAGCAATTAACGATAGCAAGAATTTTATAAATAGAGCATTGTAATAGACAGAAATAGCAAATGTATATGAAAGAATTGAAACTCAAACCTCAAACCGGAAACAAAGAACAACGATCTCAAATCGAACCCCGATGGAACTCAAGCTGGACCGGAACATAACAGAAACTCTTCCTCAAATCCCTTAAGGTATATATCATTGCCAGCAGTTTCATCCTCGGCATTCAAATCGCCAACAAAGGATCCCAAATTTTGGCTCATTATTTGCCCCTCATTCTAAAAGACGGAAGGGAGAGGATCTGAAAATACACACAACTATTTCATTCCCTAATACACTTACTCATGATTACACAAAAAGAAAACTGGATTTTCAAAAAAAGAGAAGGGGTGGGCAACGGCTATTAGCCTTTGGAGATCAGGTGGCCGCTGCTACTGGTTTCCGGCGAACAGCGAGGTGGGGTTGCACTGGTTTCGTCTTGGTGTTAAAAGTTTATGAGCGAGGATCTCATTTTTTGTTCTGCCGCTGCTTAGGTCTTTTGGGTTGGAGTCCTCTCTAGGTCTAGGTCTTGTTGTTGTAGAAGAAAGGGCAATGACTTAAGATTTTTTGTGTCTCAAGAAGAAGAAGCTCAAGGCTCGCTGGGTGGGGGGGGTTTGAAGAAGACGGGTTTCACGGGGTGGGGTCTAATTTGCTGAAAACGGCGCTCATCAGGTGTATAGGTCTTTAGGTCTATGTTGTATATTTTGTGTATTTTTCAGCTCCTCTCATTTAGGGACCCTAGGTTAGCTTTTATGGGTTTTTTTAGGTTAGGGGTATGGGCCTAGAAATTATGGGCTTGGAAATTATAGGTTAGATCCGAAAATTAGGCCTAAAATGGGTCGTTTGAGCCCAAATTTTATTCTTTCCTTGCGAACGAGACTAAAAATACGATCTCATTTATTAATTAATCCTACTTAAGTAAAATAACTATTAAAATAAGACTGACCATTAAAACAGAATTATTTTTGGTATTTTTCAAGATTAAAAAATAACTACAAAACATTAATGAAACTATTTTTGCAATTTTCATTTTCTTGTAATAAAATAAAGTAAAAGAGTCAAAATTAGTTGAAATAGTGATATTAGGCCTAAATTAAATATTTACATGCTAAAATATAAAAAAATTGGGGAGGGTCAAAAATCGCATGTCTACAAACACGATAGGCTCGGATGATGCTTTCGCTCCGAAGCCCCGGTCCCGCTCTGCCTTACTTTGAGCGTCATCGCCTTGTGAAAGCACCTCTCATTCATTGTTACTGTTCTTCATCCCGGAAGTTGGCAACCCTTTCCCCTATCTAAAGGAGTGCGGCCTCGCCTCGAAAGGCTTTCCAATGTCTACAACAGTAAGATTAATACGTGTAAAGGGATATGCTTCTCCACATGAAAGAAGGGAAAGGAAAGAATAGCACAACACTCACCATGGTATTTTGCTTCCAATCTGCCCCGGGACAAAGCTCGCCACTTGCGCTCCTCATAGGTCGTCGCCAATTTTCGGACCCAATCCGGCAGATCAGGAACGTCGTCCGACGCCCATGAAACCGCTACAGAGGAAGAAAGGAAGGCATGGTTATGAAACCAGTTCTTGCTATAGGCAAAACTGAGAAAGCGCGAAATGCACCACTTACGTGTATAATTCCATTCCTTAGGGAATGGCATAAGCTCCACGGGGATAATGTCAGCGGTCCGCACTTGGACAAAATGACTCATCCATCCCCGATCTCCATCTTCCTCGTCATCAACAACGAAGGGCATGGTCGATCGACATCGCAAGGTTAGCAGACCTCGATGGTGAAAGGGCCGGTATAGCCTAATAAGATGACTGAGCAAAAATTTAAGCCCCGTCTTCTTCACAAAAAATCTCACCATCAATACCGTTCGCCAAAACGATGGATGGACTTGTGCCAAGTAACCCGATACTCTAAGCAGAAGTCGATCACAACCCTATCAAAGGGGCCCAGTGTGAAAGGATACGTGTACACATTCAAGTACCCATCGGCACGATCCGTGATGCCCTCACTCGGGGAAAATGCCTGTAACATCACTTTCTCCCCCC
Organism: Nicotiana tabacum; assembly: GCF_000715075.1. Classification (NCBI taxonomy): domain Eukaryota; kingdom Viridiplantae; phylum Streptophyta; class Magnoliopsida; order Solanales; family Solanaceae; genus Nicotiana; species Nicotiana tabacum. The sequence continues at coordinate 3,016,431 of NC_134088.1, forward strand.
ATCCGCAGTCTTTTCTCACTAACTCAAGATGCCCTTCTCCTATCAATGAAGTGGTCTTCAAGGCGTACTCTCGTTTGTCCTGAAGGCCGGAGGCGGAGCTCTCCCCTCCCTGTCGGACAGACCCCGACATAGCGACCGTGGCGGTAATGAAATTAGAGAACTAAAATGCATAATATGTGCAGACGCGTTAGTTCTAAAGTGCCGAAAAGCTGGCGTAGAAAAAGAAGGGCAACTACTTAAAATGGTGAAATCCCCAAAAAAGCAGAAACAACCCTATTTATATATGGGGAAAACAACAACGATTCGCCTACTGCAAAGCCGGTTAAGAACAGTGACCAATAACTCCTTCTCCATTCCCGAGGTGGTACCCGATCTCGAGTACCTCCATCAGAACAAGGTTGGGCTCCAAGAAGCTAGTAACACCTTCTCCATTCCCGAGGTGGTACCCGACCTCGAGGACCTCCATCAGAACGAGGTTAGGCTCCAAGAAGCCAGTAACACCTTCTCTAGTCCCGAGGTGGTACCCGACCTCAAGGACCTCCATCAGAACGAGGATAGGCTCCAAGAAGCCAATAACACCTTCTCTAGTCCCGAGGTGGTACCCGACCTTGAGGACCTCCATCATAACAAGGTTAAGCTCTAAGAAGCCAGTAACACCTCTCCAGTCCCGAGGTGGTACCCGACTTTGAGGACCTCCATCAGAACAAGGTTAGGCTCCAGAAAGTCAATAACACCTTCTCCAGTCCTGAGGAGGTACTCGACCTCGAGGACCTCCATCCAAAATATGTTAGGCTCCAAGAAGCCTTAAACAGCATTACAGATATCGTCCTAAATCGGGAAGTCCCTCATCCGGGACCTATCTACAATGTCTTAAGATTGCATACATTAAGTTCAAGACAAGTCTCCAAATGCCCCAGATCAACCCTTACTCGGGGACTGTTCTCGAAGGTCTAAATGCTGAGTCTTAGTTTAGGGGTTCAAAGCCCTACTTCTTCTCGACTCAAAGTAAGGCTCCCCACGTCACAAGTTTATCGGATCAATCCAGGTTTGGCCCGAGGAACGGCAAAAGATCCCCACGAGAAGCCATTTTTATCAACCAAAGGCCAGAAGGAATACTAGCACCCTGGTTCGGTATTAGCAACAACAGACAGACTCGTGCACGTAGAATCTCCACAAACGCAATAGAATATAGCAAGCATCAAAGATAAAAATTGAGGAAATATCTCTGCATTCATGAATATTCAGTTACAAAAGCCCGCGAGGGGTCCTTACATATGATTACAAAAGCCCACGAGGGGTCCTTACACAGAAACAAAGAAGCGAGAAGGTACATATGTAGTAAAAGCCTAGAACCAAGTCTACCATCGAAGGTTCATCTCCGGTAGCAGCATCTCCGAGAACCGCCTCCTCGAGCATGCACCCTCGGTGGTGATACCTTCGACTGCCACCTCCTCTAGGTTCCCAGCTCAATCTCACGAAGCAATATATCTGAGGGCAAAGATGAAGAAGAGGAAAGTAGGAAGGCAAGGAAGGGGAAGGTGATGCGGAATAGGTAGAAAAAAGAGACATAGCCCGCCGAAGCCAAAGGTTGAAGATTTGGTGGGCCTCAACCCTACTCTACGGCCGCTCCGAGTCCACCTTCCGGGACATCGTGCCGTGCGAGCTAAACGGTTGGTTGCGCTATTTTATCCCTTGGGAAAAAACCCGAGGGATGAAGTGCCACACCAGGCCAGGGTAGGAAAGTGAGCAGCGGTGTATAATCCGAACACTCTCCCAAGCAGCGGTGTAGAGTCCGAATGTCCTCCTAAGTCGAAATGGGCTGACCCCCTTTACCTCGTCACCTCGGTCCAACAATGACAGCAGCGATAGCCGTAACAATAACAAAAACAACATCAAGATAGAATAGTCTCGCTCGTCGTAGGGGAGTCCAGGTAGGAGGCCATGGCACGACTGGTAAGAACGTCGCCGTAAGATCTTAAGGTCAGAAATCCCAAACATGGAGGGTAGCAATAAGAGAAGGATAATGAGAATGAGAAGAAAGGAATGAAAAGATGTTGAGAAACACTTGAATAAAAGACAGTGTGGCCTATAATTCCATTAATGCCTTTAGAAGACATATCAACAGGCGCAATCAATGTGCCATTGGAAATTGGATCGACGGCGATACAGTCGCCTTGAAAAATGGGAATCGGCAGCACATTGAATAACGCTGAAAAGACAAGTCCATGGGATGTACCAGTTATCGTGGAGACTTACATCGTAGGTATGATATCGTCAGCATGACATCACTACGGGAAGTCCGAAGAGTTGGGTGTCAAAATCATTTCTTATCACTCATTTTTAAGAAACGTGGGGACTATCTGTATACGGTAAAAACGGAGGGTCCAATCTCTCATTATCAAAGCACCTCGGAAGATCGTCTCGAAGTCTTGAGGCTACAAGGCTATGATCGGGACTCCTCCCTCGAGGTTCGTCGATACTCGGTCTTGTAATAATGTCAACCACGTCCACAGCGGAAATGAGGAGTTCCCAAGGCACGTGGCTAGGACTAATGAAACCTAGAGAGCTACTCTAAGACCCGAGTCGGGGTGTCTTCTAGTTGTCACGTCTCTGTACCCTTGTAATTAATGCTTGTTGTACTATGAAGGGATTCCCCTCATATATAAAGGGTATCCTTCCCATTTTGTAGACTCTGTTGCTTCAGCTACTCCACACGAAAAATACATGAACATTCTTTTTGCCCTCTAGCATACTCTCTTAATATTATTATTTTCATTTATTGTCTTCATATTTGTTCATCATTATTTGTTCGTCATTGGCCATAAAAAGCCTTCGCTGATTATTTCATAACTGTTCGTCCTATCCCGATCACCCACGACAGCTCGAGCCCGAGCTCTGGGATCAACCTCGAGGCCCCAAATCGATAAGCTCGAGGCCCCGAATAGCTCACTTAGTGGTTTGATTATAGCCTTCTCCCTAACTTTATTTCGATTCTAAGTCTCACATACTCAGCATCAACTACTTAATAAACTAGTATAAAAAATAGATCATGTATTTTTAGAGTTGCATCAACAAATTTAATTGTTATTATTATTTTCACTGTAAACAATAAATATAAATTTGATGTTTTACCATAACATAAGCGGTAAAAAATTGTGGCATTCAAATTTTATGGGAGCTCCACTGCTCTCGCAACACGTGAAAGAAGAAGTTTAATATCAACCTTATCTTCTCCATGAATATCAAAATTGTCCAAATGGTCCAAATGGCAGAATCACATGCTGCAGTTTCAAGTACAGTTTACTTCATATGAGTTGTGAACTCATTTTCGCAATGTTAGAATGCGGAGTTGGAGTCGGGATTTGAAATTTATGAGCTCGAAATTCTAGCCATTTTAAGTTATTGAATTATAATTTAATAATTTATACATATTCCATAAAAAATTTAAAATGGTACTGAGTATGGATCAAAGTTACTGAATTAGTGTCAGCTCAAATGGATAAACTAGGTAAAGTTACGCTCAGCTAAAATGGCTAAACTAACATAAACTAAGTTAACTAATGATTTGTATTCTATTTCCCGCAAATTTAAGTACTATTTATATATGATCAAAAATTTAATCTTAACTTTAGTTTTACGTTTACGAGGGAATTCAAGTTAATATCAAGTCGCTCCATTGGTCTCGTGCGTGTGCGGAGTTAGGAGGGTAAGGGAGTATGGATAAATTTCATTCGCCAGAAAATTATATTATATAGGTGCTGCCCGATACACAAAGCATCTCGCATTCATGCAGGGTTCAGGAAAGAGCCGCGCCTTTAGGAATATGACATAGATAATCTCCCTAATGCTAGCATTAGCGGCTGGTTCCACGGCTCAAACTCGTAACCTATAGGTCACACGGAAACAACTTTATTGTTACTCTAAGGCTTCCCTTCCAAAATTAGATTGTATATAGTTAAAATAATTTTGTACGTATATAGTAGATGATAAGTCTTTTTACTTATTCATGTATTTATATTTTGAACCCTCTGTATAAAATTCTTACGGCGTAACTACTCCCGTGAAAAAGCGAAGCTTAATATCCAAATGGTCCTAAACAGTTGTCACGACCCGGAATCCCAACTCTGGGGTCGTGATGGTGCTTAACATCCACTTGTTAGGCAAGCCGACGTGAAATAAGTAATTAACCAATTTTAACAGTTAAAAATAAAATAATGATATTCAATGAGAAATAAATGCCAAATTGAACACGGTACCATGTGATACTAACTACTCCCAGAACTCCGGAGTCACAAGTGCACGAGCAACTAGAAGTCTACAAACATAGTCTGAAATAAATACAATTGTTCGAAAGAGATAAACAGTAAAAGTAGGAAATGGAATGAGACTTCAAGGTCTGCAAACGCCAGCAGATCTACCTCGAGTCTCCGTATGAAAGTGATTTGAGCCGACGCACCTCTCAGCACCGCTAGGACCGATACCAGTATCTGCACAAGAAGTGCAGAAGTGAATGAGTACAACTAGCTCAATGTACTCCATAAGTATCGATCCTAACCTCGACAAGGTAGTGACGAGGTTATGACAAGACACCTACGTAAAAATCATGTACTAGTATATATAAAGCAGCAAAATAACAAGAAGAATAATAGAATATTAACTGGGAAGGGACATGCGAAAGGGGAAAATATAATAGAAACAACAAGTACGAAATCACGAAACAACATCTTCCGAATTAAGCAACAATATAACCAAGTAAATCGCCAAAATCGAAAATCAAATAAAACAGTGATATGAAAACGGTATGGCATCACCCTTCGTGCTTTTACTCGCGTTTTCACCATGTAATATCATGAATATAATGGCATGACATCACTCTTCATGCTTTCACTCACTGGTGCGGCATCAGCCTTCGTGATTTTTCTCTCAAATCTCTCAATATATGATAATAAATGCAAATAAGGCACGACAATACCCTTCGTGCTTTTTCTCTCTTCCTCACCAAGCAATAATATAAATTCGAATAATAAAAACAAGGCGAGGAATAATTTCACTTCAAATATGGTGCCATCAAACTTCAACTTCCAAAATATTCAACATCTTTAAAGTAAATAATAAATACGAAACAAATAATTTAAAAAGTACTAATCTAACTGAAGAATGGATAACATAAATTACCGAAAAAATATAATACAAAGAAATTTCGGGTATACGCCCTAGTCCAAAATACGTCCAAGTCCAAAATCATGATATGGACTGGGATCGTTAAAATACCGATCCAGGATCGTTTACACAAAATGTTGACCGTAGTCAACTCAAATTATTTTTAAAGCTAAAATTCATATTTTCTTCAATTTTTCACATAAAATTTTTTCTAAAAAAATACGGACTGCGCACATAGATCAAAAATTACTAAACGAAGCTAATCTACGTCTCAAAACACGAAAATAAGGGTTGGAACTCAAAATGACCTACCAGGTCATCACAACAGACAACCTTATCTGATGCACAATGGTAGAATCACATGTTGATATTACTTGAATACATAGTTTGTATTTTGTATAGCTATTTCTCCCTCCGTTCTAGTTTATGTAAACTTATTTCCTTTTTGGTTAGTTCAAAAAAGAATGAGCTATTTCTAAATTTGGAAACAATTTAGCGTAAACTTATTATACCCTTAATGAAAAGTTTTTCTAGAACCACACAAATATTCTGGGCTCCTTTTTAAATTGTTTAAGACCACAAATTCCAAAATAGTCTTAATTTTTTCTTAAACTTCATACCCCATCAAACAAGTTCACATAAATTAAAACGGATAGAGTAATAATTTGCCAATACATCCGTGTTTTAAAATTAAGTGAAAATTATTACATGTTCGACCTGACATATATGTCACACCAACTATAGTACTATGGTGATAAATTTTGGAGTAACTTTACATGTACCACCTGACATATGTCACACGGACTAGTACTATATAACTTTTCTTCTTCTTTTTTCTTTTGTTGATAGTTTTACTCTTTTCTTCCATTTTACGTGTCTTAATTTGAATGTACTTGAAATTTTTAAAAACAAATGTGTTTGGATCTTCCGTTCTTAAACTAAATATATGTATAATATATTAAAATGAGCTTCGAATCTTGTAATCTTAAATATATTATGTGAAGTGTTAAAAGTAAATTATTACTAAATATTGAAAGTGATATTCCCTCTGTTCCAATTTATGTGAATATGTTTGACTGAGCATGAAGTTTAAGCAAAAATAAAGATTTTTGAAATTTGTGGTCCTAAACAAGTCAAAAACGGGCCCAGAGTATTTGTATGGTTATAAAAGCTTCTCATTAAGGGTAGAATTGTAAGTTTAAGCTAAATTATTTCCAAATTTTAAAAGGGATCATCTTTTTGGAATGGACAAAAAAGAAAATAGCTTCACATAAATTAGAACGGAGGGAGTATTAGCTTTCAATAAAGACTACCAAAAGCAAAGGGGCAAGTGCACATATAGTCAAATTTGGGGTCGCCATTTAAGTGATAGTCACAGTGTACTTTTCAAGTTTAGTTACTTCGACCAACTTTAGACAACGCAATTAAAAATCGCAAAATTTGCGTCCGAAGTTTGGCCAAGCAAAAATCAAATATGTTTGCTTGAAGTTTGACTTGTCAAGGACAAACATCCAACATTTTTGCCTGAAGTTTAGCTTGCCAATGCAAACTTTCGATATTTTTGCTTGAAGTTTAGTTGCACAATTGTCACGATCCGAATTTCTCACCGTCGGGATCGTGATGGCGTCTACTCTTGAAAGTTAGGCAAGCCAACAGATACATTTTTAACGCATTAATTATTAACCCAAACAGTAATAAATAATAGCTAAAACTAAGCAGATATAAAGTGCGAAAGTTTCATAATAGTTCAAAACTCTAAAACAATGCTACGCAATGATCTGGTGTCACAATTCACAAATGTCTAAGAATTTCTACAAATACTGGTTTAAAGAAAAAATACATTTGTTTCTCGGAATGAAAGAAAACATGAACTAAGGTAGAGGAAAGGAGACTCCAGGGTCTGCGAACGCCGGCAAATCTACCTTGGGTCTCCTGTGGACTGAAGGCAGCAATCTCGAACTCTGATCAGTATGGTCCAGTACCGGAATCTGCACAGAAAGTGCAGAGTGCAGTATCAGTACAACCGACCCCTATGTACTGATAAGTGCCGAGCATAACCTCGATGAAGTAGTGATGAGGACACAACAAACAATATAAACATGTGCAGTTAAACAATATACTAACAAAATAACAAGTATTAAGAACTGAGCAGAAATGAACGGGAAGGGGCAACATGCTATGGGGGTTCGAACATAAAGAATTACAACAGTAAAGGAATCTAAAAAGCTAGTACACTTGAACCGATAACAACAAGTAAACACAGCAAACAGAAAATGCAAGGCATCATCCTTTGTGCTTTTACTCTCAATCCTCACCATGCAATCAATAATAGAAACATGCACTACATCACCCTTCGTGCTTTATCACTCTTCCTCACCATATGAATAATAGAAATGTGAACGGCATCACCCTTCGTGCTTTATCACTCTTCCTCACCATAAGCAACAACAGAAATAATAACAACCCGGCAAGGGCATCACAATCAAATAACTTTATTTCATCATTTAATTTCACAACAGAAATCTCAACTTGAGTCAATACTCAACCAATATCCAAGACCAAGAAAACATAGTAAAACTTGTTTAACATGAGTAATAACTAGTTTCAGTAAGAACAATACGTATAAAGGAACACAACGGTCATAAGTATAAGACTCACTCGCATGCCATGATCCTATAACAACATATAGATACTCCTCACCACACATATACGTCGTACTTAGCAACTAAACAAGTAGAAAATAAGGCAACAACACCTAATCCCTCAAGCTAAAGTTAGCCACAACACTTACCTCGATTCCACGGCCACAATCAAACCTTAATTATCGTTTTACCTCTCGATTCCACCTCCAAACCGCTTGTATCTAATTATAATTAACTTAATAACATTAATAAATGCTAAAGAACTCAATTCCAATGCTTAATTATAGGTTTCTCAATATTTTTTCCAAAAAGTCAAAAACCGACCTCGGGCCCGCTAGGTCAAAACTCAAAGTTCGGATCAAAACCCGATTATCCATTCACCCCCGAGCTTAGATATACAATTGGTTTTGGAATCCGACCTCAATTTAAGGTGTAAATTCCCAAATTTCGAAATTCCTAAATTCTACCCAAAACACTCAATTTTTCCATGAAAATTCCTAAAATTTGTGATGAAATCTTGTAAAAAGATGGAATAGATTGAAGGAAATGAGTTAGAAATCGTTTACCTATAAGTTGGGGAAGAACTCTTATTTGGAAAATCGCCTAAGCAAGCTTAGGGTTTGAAAATTTGAGAGAATGAGTTGAAATCCCGTCTAAGTTGTGTTTTGATCAGTTGTAGATGTCGCATTTGCAACCAGAGCTTCACAATTGCGAAGCTCGCAAATGCGAGACGGATATCGCAAATGCAAAACTGTTGCATGTCTGCTACTGTCGCAATTGCGAACCTTTGGTCGCAATTGCTATGGTTTCCCCGCCCTGATGACTTCGCAAATGCGAAGATACATTCGCAAATGCGAACTATGTTGGACCAGGTCATCATCGCAATTACGATAAAACCCTCATAATTACCAAGCATGTGAAGCTCGCAAATGCGAAGCCAGATCTCGCAATTGCGAGAGCCTACAACAGATACCAGATGCAGCAGTAGATTTTTTAAGTCCAAACTCACTCTGTAGCCTATCCAAAACTCACCCGAGACCTCGAGGCTCCAAACCAAACATGCACACAAGTCTAAAAATATCATACAGACTTGCTCGTGCGATCAAATTGCAAAAATAACATCTTAAACAACAAATTTAACACCAAAACTCACGAAATCCTTAAGAACATTGAAATTTCTGTTTTCTCAACCGGACATCCGAATCACGTCAAATCAGTCTCGTTTCTTACCAAAATTTTCAGACAAGAATTAAAAACTATATCAAACTTGTACCGGGCTCCAGAGTCAAAATACGAGCCCGATACCAATGAGATAACACACTATTCCATTTCTAAAAATTCTTATATTTTCCAGCAAATAATTTTCTTCAAAAATTCATTTCTCGGGCTAGGGACCTCGGAATTCGATTCAGGGCATACGTCCAAGTCCCATATTTTACTATGGACCCTACGGGACCGTCAAATTATGGATCTGGATCCGTTTGCCAAAATTATTGACCAAAGTCAACTTTAATCAATTTTAAAGGCAAAATTCAATATTTTTCTCAAATTTCACATAAAGGCATTCTAGAAATGCGCCCGGACTGCGCATGCAAATCGAGGAGAATAAAAATGAGGTTTATAAGGCCTTGCAACATGGAAACAGATTCTAAAACAAAAGATGACCCTTTTGGGTCATCACATTCTCCACCTCTAAAACAACCGTTCGTCCTCGAACGGACATAGAAAAGCACCTGAGTCGGCGAAAAGATGGGGATATCTTCCCCGCATGTCGGACTCAGACTCCCAGGTAGCTGCCTCAACAGGCTGACCTCTCCACTGCACACGAACCGAAGGATAATGCTTCGATCTCAACTGACGAACCTGCCAGTCTAGAATAGCTACCGTCTCCTCCTTGTAGGTCAAATGCTTCTCCAACTGGATAGTGCTGAAGTCCAACACGTGGGATGTATCGTCGTGATACTTCCGAAGCATGGACACATGAAACATTGGATGCACAACTGATAAACCTGGCAACAATGCAAGTCTGTAAGCCACCTCTCCCACTCGATCAAGGATCTCAAAAAGTCCGATGAACCTAGGGCTTAGTTTGCCCTTCTTCCTAAATCTCATCACGCCCTTCATGGGCGGCACGCGAAGAAACACTCTCTCTCGTACCATGAATGCCACCTCACGAACCTTATGGTCGGCATAATGTTTTTGCCAGGATTAAGCTGTACGAAGCCTATCCTGAATAATCTTATCCTTATCCAAGGCATTCTGTACTAAATATATACCCAACAACCGAGCCTCCCCCGGCTCAAACCACCCAACTAGCAATCGACACCGTCTACCATATAGTGCCTCATAGGGGGCCATTTGGATGTTCGACTGATAACTGTTGTTATAGGCAAACTCTGCTAACGGCAAAAACTGATCCCAAGAACCTCCAAAGTCAATAACATATGCTCAGAGCATATCCTCTAATATCTGAATAGTACGTTCGGACTACCTGTCCATATGAGGATGAAACACTGTGCTCAACTTGACCCGCATACCCAACTCACACTGCACTGCCCTCTACAAAAGCGAGGTAAACTGTGTACCTCGATTAGAAATGATAGACACGGGCACACCATGAAGGCAAACGATCTCACGGATATACATCTCTACCAACCGCTCTGAAGAATAGGAAACTGCCACAGGAATGAAATGTGCTGACTTAGTCATCCTATCCATAATAACCCACACTGCATCGAACTTCCTTTGAGTCCGTGGGAGTCCAACAACGAAGTCCATAGTGATACTCTCCCTCTTCCACTTAGGAATTTCAATCTGCTGAAGCAAACCATCAGGTCTCTGATTCTCGTACTTTACCTGCTGACATTTTAAACACTGAGCTACGTATGCAACAATATCCTTCTTCATCCTCCTCCACCAATAAAGCTGCCGCAAATCCTAATACATCTTAGCGGCACCTGGATGAATAGAATACCGGGAACTATGGGCCTCCTCTAGAATCAACTCATAAAGCCCATCCACATTAGGCACACAAACACGACCCTACATCCTCAAAACTCCATCATATCCAACTGTAACCTGCTTGGCACTACCGTGCTGCACTGTGTCCCTAAGAACAAGTAATTGAGGTTCATCATACTACCGATCCCTGATACGCTCAAACAATGAAGACCGAGTGACTGTACAAGCTAAAATACGACTAGGCTCAGAAACATCCAATCTCGCGAACTGATTGGCCAAAGCCTGAACATCTAAAGAAAGCGGTCTCTCACTTACTAGAATATATGCAAGGCTACCCATACTAGCCGACTTCCTACTCAAAGCATCGGCCACCACATTGGCCTTCTCGGGATGATGAAAGATGGTGATATCATAGTCTTTCAATAGCTCCAACCACCTCCTATGCCTCAAATTTAGTTCCTTCGTCTTGAACAAGTATTGCAAACTCTTGTGATCCGTGAACACCTCACACGACACGCTATATAAATAATGCCTCCAAATCTTTAGCACGTGAACAATGGCTGCTAGCTCCAAATCATGAACTGGATAATTCTTCTCGTGAATTTTCAACTGCCGCAAAGCATATGCAATAACCTTGCCATTCTGCATCAACACCGCACCAAGTCCACTACGGGATGTGTCACAATGAGAAATTTTATTTTGGGTGAGACTCACCCAACAATAGTTATATGAGGCCTTCTCTATTTTTGACAAGTGTATTTGTAGGGTCCATTCACTAATATTGGATTGATTTAAATAAGAAAAAATGAGTTAAGTGAATATGGGCCAATTGAAAGGATTAAATGAAATAAAAATAAAGTAAAGTGGACTGTGGGTCCCACACAATACCACAACCATCACTTATCCTTCTCATTCTTATCATCTAAAATAATACCCAGAACAAATTTTAATCCTGTTCGGTCAAATTTTAGCTCAATTCTAAAGATCTTCTGCTACTTCCGTTTATCCATGGATTTAAGGTATATTCTTTCTCAATCTCTTATGGCTTCTTTGTATATTGCTCACAAAAATAAATTATATTTCAAATATCTCATAATTATAGATTCTAGATGTTGAAGCTCTTCTACACTTGAAATTAGTAGTACCAAAATACAAAATTCACTTGTCATATTAGTGAATATCCTGCAGTAAATTGTTTAATAACACCCCTAGGAAGAGTACAAAAGCAGATTCAAATATATTCATACAAAATAGAGGGTCCTATTATGCTTCAATTAATGCCGACACTGGTTATTGTTTGAGTTGGGTATTGACTGCAACATGCTGTCTACAAGCTTGATTCTTGAGTCAACAATTGGGTGAAAGTACTATTTGAATTTTCATATAGCTGCATATTTGAAATTGGAAGGAAAATACATATTAAAATTATTAGATGACAGAAAGGTGCAAAAACCATTAACAAAAAATATTTAACTTGGACGTGTATAGAGATTAAACTTCAAAACGTAATCCCGTGGACGCATGTGGTAGTCCTACTTTAGCTTTTGATGCCTTTTGAGATGTCTTTCTCCTTCTTTGCTCAGTAATTGACTTTAATCTCCCATATACCTTTTCCTTTCCTTTTTTCTTTATTGGATCCAGAATATGATCCATACCACCTAGCAGAGGATCAGTAGTTGAAATAAACTTATGCCGATCTTTATCACGACCATCTACATATAATGCACTTTGGAGCTTAGTTATCTCAACCTTTTCTTGATACAAATATTTTCTAGCAATTTCCTCGGAGTCGACATCATTTGCTGCTAAAGTCATAACTATAAATGACACCTTCATTAAACCATTTAAGCGAATTGCCATAGAGGATTTTAACGGTTCCTTCTTATTGATGTACTCCTCAAATCCATTACTATGTTTAGCATTCTTAGTCCATCTTTTCAAAATGTATTGCTCCGGGATACAAGAAAAGTTCAAGTCAAAGAACAAAATTCTTAGTGCATGACAACATAGCCAACCCATGGATTCAAACATCTGGCAACTACAAATAATGGATTTGTCCAGAGAATTGAACTGGACGATTTCAGTTTGCCCACTTTCACCCTTTAAAACTGTAAACTTACTACAAGTCCCATTAGTATTAACATTGACTACTTTTTTGGTTGTCCCTTGCAAAAATTCATGTTGAAATCTGGAAAAAATTCTTCTAGTGTAAACACTAGCAGCATGCTTTAAGATCCCACAATCTTGTATGGAAAGTTTAGGTTTTCCTCGACACTTGTAATTCTCAGTTGCCTCAATATCACGCATTTCAGTTGCTCGTTGCTCATAGTGCAAACGCTATGGCATGAGCTTGATCGGTAAAATTGTTCTTGGTGCTTTTCCTCCCATTGCCTTCAAAAATGTTTGAAATAACCAAACAAAAGAATCAATCGTTTCATCGTACAATAATGCACATCCAAAGAAAACATTTTTCCAATGATTATTCACACCAACAAATGGAGCACAAATCATGTTATATCTATTTGTACGATATGTAGTGTCAAAAATCATCACATCCCCAAAACACTCATAGTGCAATCTAGATATGCTATCTTTCCAAAAGAAGTTGCACAATATGCCATCTTCATCAACTTGAAAAAAAATAAAAGAAGTTTGAATCCTCTGCTTGCAAATGCATAAAATGATTTACCAAAGTTTGAGCATCTCCACTACTAATCATGTTTCTCTTGTGTGCTTGTATGAAGTTATGAGCATCTTGTTCAGTAAATCCTGCATTTTCAATTCCACCAGCTTCATTCTGAAGGTATCGAACAACCTTTTTGCACGAATACCAGCATCAACCATAGAACCAAGAATGTTTTTGGTAGCACTTGTAAGCTTTCGACCAGATTGTATGAAATGTCTCAAGTTCTATTCTATCATGAGATGGTTATGCATATCATTGAATTCACATACTTCCCATGTCCCATTTGAAATTTTGAATTTTATACGAGCCAGACAACCACATCTATATTCTAACCTTTGTCGCTTTCTTTCTTGAAAAGGGGAAAGCTTGTCATATTTCCCTTCACAAGAACAAAGAAATAAGCATCTAGTAATTTCTTTGTTTCTATTAAGAGTTTTTGGTCCTTTTCGAACACCGAACCCTTTTTCCACGGCGTAGGAATTGTATGCATTGTATGATTCTTCTTCGGAACCAAATTTCAAGTCATTCTTAAAAGCAAAGTTCTTGTCGATATTATACACATTATGTATCATTGTGGAATTTTTCTCATCATTTGAATTATGATCTTGGTAAAAAACAGGAGTAGTAGGCATTGTCGTAGTCTCCATAACGAAATTAACTCCACCTCTAGCCACTGGTACAATAGTTTCTGTTGTTTTAGGAAACAAAAGCAAATCCCTCTTAGAACACAAAATTAGAAAATAAACTTAGAGTGAATTCCCCTCCCTGTCCAGCTATACATACTGAAGCTAAGTCCTTGATAAGATTTTTTTCATTATTGTCTATTCTTTATCACTAAAAGATTACAATGATAAAATTTAGTCTATTCTTAGGCATTATTCTTTGTCACTATAGTTGTGAATGAAATCTTTTGTGCAAATTTGGCCCACCATCTCATTTTAGCACTAAAAGATTACAGTTATAATAAAAGTTCATATTGATCTTATTTTAAATTTATAGTAAACAATATTTTTGTATTGATAATTTTTCTTGCAGGTATGGTAGCAAAATGGATCAAATGCAAAAGTCTCAATCAGTGGGCACAAATTTGTATTTGTTAACAAGAATACATAAATTTTATATTGATAAGAAGAGTATTTTGTGAGCATAATTTTGTATTTCACACTGATATTGACAAGAAGAGTATTTTGTGAGTACAATTCTGTATATCGATGAATAACTTCTAAAGGTTAAGTTTTTAAGCTTTGGAAACTGAAGATGAATTTAGAAAGATATAAACTATGATAATAAAAGTTTAAATAAAAACAAGAAGAAGACAGATAGATACAAAATGTATATGGAATATTACGTTTGGATAGAATGTCGTTTTCCTTTGCTTGAATATAAATTTGTTGTGGCCTTCGTTTGGGCTATGTTTATCCACAGTTCAAAGAGATGAGAAATTTTGTTGGAGTCTATACTCTATTGTGATGACCACAAATGGTAATTAAGGAGGGGAAATGGCTTCCACGTTTTCTCTTTCCCTCCATTTCTCTTGTACTATCTATTTAATTTTCTATTTATTGAATATAAATATATGAGGTGGGAACCACATCAACAAAAAAATTCACTTAACTCATTTTTTCTTATTTAAATCAATCCAATATTAGTGAATGGACCCCACAAATACACTTGTCAAAAATAGAGAAGGCCTCACACAACTATTGTTGGGTGAGTCTTACCCAAAATAAAATTTCTTTGTCACAATATACTGTATATGGTCCTGAACCTGTGGGCAATACCAACACCGGCGCTGTAGTCAAATCTGTCTTGAGCTTCTGAAAGCTCGCCTCACACTCGTCCGACCACTTGAACAGGGCAACCTTCTGGGTCAACCTGGTCATCGGGGTTGCTATAGATGAGAACCTCTCCACAAATCGACGGTAATAACCCCCCAAGCCCAAGAAACTCCGGATCTCTGTAGCTGATATGGGTCTAGGCCAGTCCTTGACTGCCTCAATATTCTTAGGATCCACCTGAATACCCTCTACTGATACAACATGACCCAAGAATGCCACTGAACTCAACCAAAACTCACATTTCGAAAACTTAGCATATAACTGGCTATCTTTTAGAGTCTGAAGAACGACTCAAAGATGTTGCTCGTGCTTCTCTCGACTGCAGGAGTAGATCAAGATATCATCAATGAAAATAATCACAAAGGTATCCAGATATGGTTTGAACACCCGGTTCATCAAATCCATGAATGCTGCTGGGACATTTGTCAACCCAAATGATATCACTAGAAACTCATAATGCTCGTACCAAATGCGAGAAGCTATCTTAGGGACATCGGATGCCCTAATCCTCAATTGACGGTAGCTTGATCTCAAATCAATATTCGAAAACACTTGGCACCCTGAAGCTGATCAAATAAATAATCAATCCTCGGCAATGGATACTTGTTCTTGATGGTGACTTTGTTCAACTGCCGATAATCTATGCACATCCTCATCGATCCATCCTTTTTCTTAACAAACAACACTGGTGCACCCTAGGGCGAGACACTAGGTCTAATAAAGCCCTTATCAAGCAAGTCTTGGAACTATTCCTTCAATTCTTTAAACTCTGGCGGGGCCATATGATACGGCGGAATAGAAATGGGCCGAGTGCCTGAAGCCAAATGTCACACCTCCTTTTTCCGCCCCCGCGAGGGGCGCAGAGGGAGTTTTTCCAATTAAAGGACAATCAAAACGGGATTTGTTTATTTATTTCAGAGTCGCCACTTGGGAGATTTAGGGTGTCCCAAGTCACCATTTTAATCCCGAATCGAGGAAAAGAATGACTCTGATTTACAGTCCGCGAACCAGAAATCCGGATAAGGAATTCTGTTAACCCGGGAGAAGGTGTTAGGCATTCCCGAGTTCCGTGGTTCTAGCACGGTCGCTCAACTGTTATATTCAGCTTGATTATCTGATATAATACATATTATAGACTTATGTGCAAATTTTATCCTTTAGACGCTTTTATTATTTTTATTTATTGTTATTATTTTACAGAGAATTGCAACATTGTGAAAACGTATTTCAAACCACGTCACAATCAATGCACCCGTAGTTATTGGAACATTTCAACTCTGTTGAGATTTGGATTTGGGTCACATAAATGTGCACCCGAGTTTTAAGAAAATTGAATTATTAAAAGGCGCGCCTAAAGCGACTAGCGTATCATTTACTTTGGGTAGGGCCGTGAAATTTTTCTAAACGGTCCATCCCGAAGTCTAAGCAATTTTAAAGCAAATATTTACCGAGGGCCCCGCAATTTTGTATTTTTATTCGGCGAGGCTCATCTCATTCTTATTTTTAAAAGGAATTTGCAACGTCATGGACATGCATCTCGAACCACGTCACAATCAATGTACCCGTGATTAGAGACACATTTCGACTCCGTTGAGATTTGGATTTGGGTCACATAAATGTGCACCCGAGTTTAAGAATGTAATTTAATTAAATCGCGTCTAAAGAGTCTAACGCATTATTATCTTTGGGGGAAGGTAGTGAAATTCACTAAACAGTCCATCCCAAATTCTAAGTATTTATTATGACCAATTATTGAGGGCCCCGCAATTTGCATTTTTATTTGGCGAGGCTCGTCTCATTATTTTTTTTAAAAAAGGATAATCTTAGAACGACTACATTTTTTATTTTTCGTTTTTCTCTAAAATAAATGAAGAAAAGATCCTACTTTATTTACATACTTCGAGTTATTATAGTTAAGTTTCGAAAGTGAGTCGTTTAAAGAGTTTACATGGGCAGCGCATAGAATATTCTACATACAGACAGTAAAAGAAAGAAAAGACTACATTAAACTACAACTTCAAATCTTTCACATTTTTGCATTCATGCTTCGAGTGGCTTACAAGATGAACCGGTGTATCAGTTTGTGTACCTGGTATTTGGAAAGCAAGGAAAGAAGATGAAGATCAGTAGAAGAAGCAGTAGTGTAAATACACAGCAACAACAGCAACCCTAGCAGCAATTCGACCCAGGTTCAAGGACCAGAAAACTTTGAAGAAAACCGAACAACTCAATAGAACAAAACCAAAAGTATGTAAACAAACTAAACAACAACAGCCCACGCATGTATTAAACCCGAAACTTCTCACTTTGTTTTTGTTTTCTTTTTAAACTCTACCACACTCTCTTCGGATTTTCAGAATGTATTCCTCTCTCCCAAAATTCTCCCAAAAACCCTCTTTCTAAAAATTCTCCTCCTAAAATCTCTTAAAATTCATCCCAAAATCTCTCCCAAAATTCCCCTCCTTCTAAAAATTCTTCTCCCCCTCCTCTAATTCAATCCCCTCACCCCCCTTATATACAAAGCAAGACCCCCTTTTACCTCTTTCCCCTTTAACTTTTATTATTACCCACACTTTTACTTTAGTAAAAGTAGTCAACGTGGCCCCCCCGTGTTCCCTCTTTTGAAAAGTAGTCAAAGTGGGCCCCCGTGTTCCCTCTTTTTGAAAAGAAGACATTATTACCCACCTTTTCCTTTTTGCTTTTATCATTATGTCTTGTCCCCACCATAATTAAATAATCTGCAATTTGTTAATTCCCGTATTACCCCTAAAACTACTGTTACTGCCCTGATTCAAAATCTGTTATAATTTCAAAAATCTATCCAAATAACAATTATCGCACATTTAAATTGCAATTAACTATAAAAATCACACAATTTAGACGTTAAATGCTAAAAATGCAACGTACATTATTTTTATGATTTTGTAAAACAAACTTAAATAAATACTAAATGCAAATGCGACATATTTTTGTAATTTTTTTATTAATTTAACCAATAAACACGCACAAACAGAAATACAAATAATTATCAAAAATGCCACAAAAATTTTAAAATTGCACACAAAGGAAAATTGTTTTATTTTGGATTTTTTGGAAGTAATTCTCTCATAGGGCAAAAATCACGTGCTTACACCAAATCAATGCAAAAGTCAATATCCATGTCGGGTGGTATCCCCGGAAGGTCTGCAAAAAATACCTCTGGAAACTCACGAGCAACTAGTACAGAATCCATAGAAGGAACCTCAACACTAAAATCATGAACATAAGCTAAATAAGCCAAACACTCCTTCTTGACCATTTGTCGAGCCTTCATATAAGAGATAACCTGCTGGTAGAATGACCAGGAGTCCCTCTCCACTCCACTTGAGGAAACCCCGGCAAAGCTTAGGTCATGGTCTTGGCATGACAGTCCAATATAACATAATAAGGTGACAACCAATCCATCCCCAAAATAACATCGAAGTCAACAATATCTAGAAGTAGGAAGTCTACACTAGTCTCAAGACCCCCAATAACAACCATGCACGAACGATAGACATGATATACAACAATAGAATCACCCACTAGCATGGACACATATACGGGAGCACTCGAAGAATCATGAGGTACAACCAAATATGAAGCAAAATAAGAAGACACATATGAGTGTGTAGACCTTGGATCAAACAAAACTGAAGCATCTCTACTACAAACCAGAACAACACATGTGATAACTGCATCAGAGGACTCAACCTCAGGTCTGGCTGGGAAAGCATAACATCAAAGTTGGGCCCCAACACTCTGAAATACATCCCTGGGATGGCCTTATACTGGTTGGCCTCCACCTCTAGCGGCCTGACCTCCACCTCTAACACCTCAACCTCCACCTTTAGCTACCTGACCCCTACCTCTAGCTGCCTGAGCGGGCGTTGGAACACCCGGTGCCAAAACTATGACACGAGAACCTTGATACTGAGAACTGCTCGAGGCTCGAGGGCAAAATCTAGCAATGTGCCTCGGATCGTCACAAGTATAACATGACTTCGGCTGCTGAGACAGCAGACCCTAAAACTGACCCTTACGGCCGGAGTAACCACCTTAAAACTCTGGAGCGGAGGTGCACTGATAGGAGCTGATGGTGCACTGTAGGTTAGCTGATTAGAATACTGCATATAACTGCCACCTAGAGCACCGTGAGAAGTCTGAAGTGCTAAATGAAACGGCTTGGGAGAATGGCCTCTACCAAAGGAATCCCTACCTCCAGACGTGACACCACTAAACCTGCCAAAATGACGAGGCCTCTTGTCAGACCCCTGACCACTCTCCTGAGGTAAAACCATCTCAACTCGCCTGGCCACATTGGCTGCATCCTGAAAAGAAATCTCGCTCATGAACTCCTTAGCCATATGCAATATGATAGGCAGAGCGAGTCCCTCAATAAACCTCCTCACCCTCTCTCTCGGTGGGGAGTATAAGAAGAGCATGATGAGCCAAATCAATAAACCTAGTCTCATACTGGGTGACCGTCATAGAACCCTGCTGAAGATGCTCAAACCGCCTACGGTACTCCTCTCTCTGAGTGACGGGAAGGAACTTCTCGAGAAATAACTAAGAGAACTGGTCCCAAGTAAAATTAGGTGACCCAGATGGTCTGGCCAAAACAATAATCTCTCCACCATTTCTTGGCGGAACCTGACAGACGAAAAGTAGCAAAGTCGACCCCATTGGTCTCCAATATCCCCATGTTCCGTAGAACCTCGTGAAAACTGTCCAAATAATCTTGGGGATCCTCTGAAGATGTACCACCATAGGTAGTAGTGAAAAGCTTGGTGAACCTGTCCAATCTCCACAAAGCATCAGAAGACATAGCTGATCCATCATCGATCTGAGCTACCACACCCGGTTGAACTACCCAACTGGCTGGATTTCTGGAGTCTGAAACTGGGGAGCCACCTATTCCGGAGTGTGAGTAGCGGGAGTCTGTTCTCCTCCCCTAGCCCGACATATGGCTGGTGCTATAGGAAGTATACCGGCCTAAGTAACAGTCTCCTTAAGGCCCACCATACAGACCAAAGCATCCTGAAGTACTGGAGTAGCGATGAACCCCTCCGGAGCCTCATCGTCAAACTCTATCTGATTCTCCGCCGCTAGTGCTGCTGCTACGGACTGAGACCTACCCCTGCCTCGGCCTCTAGCACGGCCTCTGCCCCTCGTAGGAGCTGCCGCTGAGGGGCTCGAGCTGCTGATAGCTGATGAAGCAGTATGTGTTCTCACCTTCTATGAAAGAACAGAGTAGGAGTTCAATTAGCATTGAGAAATAAAATTGCACGATAGAGAAAAATAGATGTGAAGTTATTCCTAAACTTTGTAGCCTCTAGGGGATAAGCACAAATGTCTCTGTACCGATCCCTCAGACTCTACCTAGCTTGTTCATGAATTTTGAGACCTAGGCAACCTAGCTCATACCAACTTGTCACGACCCGGATTTTTCACCGTCGGGATTGTGATGGCGCCTATTCTTGAAAGCTAGGCATGCCAACAGATACATTTCTAACGCATTAATTATTAACCCAAATAATAATAAATAATAGCTAAAGCTAAGCACGTATAAAGTGCAGAAGTTTCATAACAGTTTAAAACTCTAAAACAAGGCTATCCCAATGATCTGATGTCACATTCACAAACGTCTAGGAATTTCTACAAATACTGGTTTAAAGGAAAAATACATTTGTTTCTCGAAATAAAAGAAAACAGAAACTAAGATAGAGGGAAGGGGACTCCAGGGTCTGCGAACGCCGGCAGATCTACCTTGGATCTCCTGTGGACTGAAGGCAGCAACCTCGAACTCTGATAAGTATGGTCCAGTAGCGGGATCTACATAGAAAGTGCAGAGTGCAGTATCAGTACAACCGACCCCATGTACTGGTAAGTGCTGAGCTTAACCTCGGCGAAAACATCACGAGGCAAGGACACAACAAACAATATAAACATGTGCAGTTAAACAATACACTAACAGAATAATAAGTATTAAAAATTGAACAGAAATGAATGGGAAGGGGCAACATGCTATGGGGGTTCCAACACAAAGAATCACAACAGTAAAGGAATCTTAAACAGCTAAAACACTTGAACTGATAACAACAAATAAATACAGCAAACAGAAAATGCACGGCATCACCTTACGTGTTTTTATTCTCAATCCTCATCATGCAATCAATAATAAAAATGTGCACGACATCACCCTTCGTGCTTTATCATTCTTCCTCACCATATGAATAATAGAAATGTGCACGGTATCACTCTTCGTGCTTTATGACTCTTCCTCACCATAAGCAACAACAAAAACAATAACAACCCGGCAAGGGCATCACAATCAAATAACTTCATTTCATCATTTAATTTCACAATAGAAATCTCAACTTGAATCAATACTCAACCAATATCCAAAACCAAGAAAACATAGTAAGACTTGTTTAACATTAGTAATAACTAGTTTCAGCAAGAGCAATACGTATAAAGGAACACAACGGTCACAAGTATAACACTCACTCGCATGCCATGATCCTACAACAACGTATAGATACTCGCCACCACACATATACGACGTACTTAACAACTAAACAAGTAGCAAATGTGAACACCTAATTTTTGCACTATTTAACACCTCCTAAAGTTATTAGTGTTTTGTTATTTTAATTATTTTTCTCAATTTTTGTGATTTTAATTGCATATTTCCTATCATAAAATACTAAACAAAATAGTTCTTTCTTCATTTGTGCATTTTAAGAATTAACTAGCTGTTCAGTTGGTGAATTAATCTAGTTAATTGATCATTAGAATAAGTTATTTAATCAATTTATCTGTGTAAAATTAGTTTTAAAAGTAGTATTAAGGAAGAAATTTGGCCAAATTTGAAAGAAAAAGTGTCCAAGAGTGCAAGATAAAGGGCTGCCATTGAAAGGTTCTGAAACTACGTAGTTTTCCCTCAAAACTACGTCGTTTCACTAAATAAAACAAGATCAAATCATACCCATCCATTCCATCTTGATCCAATGGATCTCATTCACTCTTGGCTTAGGTATTTAAAGCCTCAAAAATCTGAAAATTGTCCTCATTTTCACCAATAATTCTTTTCTCCTTCCTCTCTCTTCTCTCTCTCATCACTCTCTCTACGCCGCCCAGCTCCACCCACCGCCGGCAGCGGAACACCTCCAAACACCTCCAAATTCACACCATGTAATCTCCACAACTTCCTCCTTCCATATCTCCAAATCAAATCCTTCAAAAATCCTTCAAACTACTTGAATCTTAGATCTAGGAAACTTTCCCGTCACTTTTTTGCCCAAATTCTTGAAGCTCCAACCACTACCACCCCACAATACTTACATCAATGGATAGAGCTCCTCAAGACCTAGCTATTGATCCCAATTTCACCATGAAAATTCGGCGATCAAAATCCGGCCAAATTCCGGCCACCTCCCCGAACACCCTCTTTTGGCATACCACCATTTTTTCGGCCACTTGAATTATAAAATGGTAAAAATCCTATTATTTTTCGTGGTTGATTTTTTATTTTATTTTTATTTTTTCAGATCTTATTTTTATCTATTATTAATTATTTTAGCATTAGTTTTTTAAGTTTGAAATGTCAAATTTTCTGTTTTTGCACTTGTTGAAGTAGTAAAATAGTTTTGTGTTGATAAAAGTAAGCTAGTGAAAAATACTTAAGAGTATATGGTACTTGTTTGATTGTTTATTTACTACTTCAAGACTCTTAGAGTACAACACTCAAAAGTCAAATTGTTTGGTAAGAAATGTAGACCTTTGGACAGTGTTTGAATAAAAGTCTGTCTTTGAATAGTGGAGAGCAGATTTTGTTTGAAATACTTGACAAGATTGAACCAGAAAGTCTGGCATTTTGAATTTAAGAGCAGATTTTGTAGAAAAATCTGTCAAAAAGATTGATTTTTAATTTTTTTGAAATAGCTGATTGTTTTGATATAAAAGGAGGACATCCTATCTTACTGAGAGAACTCTAGACACACAAAAAAAAAGAAAAAAATCAGTAGCTATAATATCCCTTAGCAACTTTTATGAGTTGATTCTTAAGTGAAAAACTTGTTTAAGGAAAATAGAGTAGTCTTGAAAGATTTTTCTGGAGTTACATAATTATACTGTTTTGCTGGGGTATTTCTAGCTTATTTTCTTGGGCTTGAATCTGCCGGTTGTCGCTGTCTTTTGCTGTTGTTACTGCCCGTTTAATTGTTTTGCTGTTGATTTTGGAAAGAGTTGACTCTGCTGTATTTGTTCTTCTTTATGCTGTCCAGGTAATTTTCGGACCATGTAAACTCATAAAATCGAGTTAGAATGAAAGATAATGACGCTGGGAAATATTAGTAGCTTCATCCTTCTATTGTAATTTATTTTTATATGCTCTTGAATGTTTCATAATGTTATAACGATATGTTAGTTAAATAAATTGTGTTAAGCATCTTTAATTATTTTTATTTTTGCAAAGCATTAGATATAATTCCATTTGGCATTTGGTTGTCTGAAAGGAGCATATATATTAAAATTTGAACCCTTGTATCCATGTTTGTCCCTTTGTTGTCACCAAGCTAAGTTATTATTATTATTATTATTATTATTATTATTATTATTATTATTATTATTATTATTATTATTATTATTATTATTATATTTTAGAGTCCCAATAATCTTTTTTTATCTCTTAAAAAATACTTATTTAGTAAGGTAGTTAAGTTGTAGATTAGAAAGACAATCTGTAAACTTATTTTTGTAAATAGTTGGCTACGAATTGCAAATAGCAAGATAGGGCCAAATCTGTAACATAGCTTTAAAAGGCCATATCTGCAGATTTAAAGTCCAAAAGCATATGGGCTTTTGGATTTTGTCTTGGACATGAGTCCATTTGACTCCATCAACCCAATAGTGGGTTGCCTCATTCAATGTCAAGACAAGCCCACATCTTACTAGTTTTAAGTAATGTCAATTAATAATTTTCTCTCATTAGTCTCATCTTTTAAATTCGTACTCATAACAATAATTTTCTCTCATTAGTTAAGTTGTAGATTATTATTCAAATCTTTTCTTTAATTTTTTTAAATAAATAAAAGTGGAGATAAGAAAAGCATAAAAATCAAATTAATCACAGTTTATCCAAGTTTAATTCAAGTCAAGTGTAGTCAATAAAGCGACCGTGCTAGAACCACGGGACTCAGGGAATGCCTTACACCTTCTCCCCGGTCAACAGAATTCCTTATCCGGACTTTGTTTTTGCAGACCAATAATAATAGAGTCAAACCTTTCTTTGAATAGGGATTCAATAAAAGGTGACTTGGAACACCGGCTAAAATCAATTCCAAGTGGAGACTCTATAAATAAAATAATCCCTATTTAAAATTTGTCACTTTAATTGGAAAAGCTCTTTAACCCACAATACATAACATTTTGCACACATTATCTCTTGGAGGGTGAAAAGGGGTGTGACAGCTCTGGCGACTCTGCTGGGGAGGTACTCAAGAATTCGAGCTTGTACATTGACTTTATTTGGCTTTATTAATTTTTTGTATATAACTGTGATCTATTTGGGCATAATGTGCTACTTGCTTGCTCTTTACCTCTTTGATATTGTTGAATTGTTCTATAAATTGTCTTCTTGCGCACCCCCTTTGAGTCTTCTAAATACAACCTCGGGAATCGCGGATACGCGCCCCATTCTTTGTTGAGATAAAGCCGGTGGGCCTGGGCTCCCGGTGAAGGATTATTAGTCACCCATATTTAAGAACGGGGAGGTTCCAGTAGTTAAGCCGGAGAAGTATTGCTCCCGGTACGCTACCCCTTCCCAACTCGAGTTGTTCGCTCGTTTTATGGTCAGTCTAGATACGCCTCATCCCCTAGGACTTTTAAAATATAGAAGAACAAGCCACATGACTGGTTATCCCTAGTAGGATCGTTTTGTTGCATCATATGCACTTGACTTAGAAGCTCGGCACAGGGACCGAGTCCGTATAAGACAGGTATCCTTTTTGAGACCATCATGTTCACTTATGTGCTACTTGTTGCATCATTTGGAAGGCTTGCTTGCATTTGTCGACCGGCTTTAGAAAATTAATGTAGCAGAATTATTAAAAAAAAAGGTACCCAATTTTACCGAACTACGCGGGTCTGATTCACATCGGATGTGAGATACCTAGGCAAACCTCATCGGTTCCGACCCCCAATTTTCAAAAAATAAAAAATCAAATATATTTCCCTTTACTTCATTCTTTAGAAAATAATTTCTTAGAGAACCCAATTTTAAAAAAATCAAACAAAAAATTCCAAAATATTTTCTTCTTTTCCTTTTATAAGTATTCCTTCCACACAAAAAAATCAAAATCAGATTTTTTTCTTCAAAAATCACAAAAACATAAATAAATGAAAAAGAAAAAAAATCGAAAATTCCAAAAATAAATAAATTGTTGAATTCCAAAATATTTTTTTTCTGCTTCAGAAGTTTTTTCTTCAAAAATTGGAAAAAAAATATTTAAAATTCAAAAATATTTTATTTCTTCTTTAGAAGTGTTTATTTCAAAAAATTCCAAAAAAAAAAGAAACTTTAAAAATAAAAAAATCTTTATTTTAATTCTTTCTTTCAACAATTCCAAAAACAAAATGAAAAAAATCGAATTTCAAAAAAAAATCGCTCTTCTTTAGAAGTCTCACTTTCAACAATTCAATAAAAAAATTGAAATCTAAAAAGAAATTCTTTCTTCTTTTGAATCCTTTCTTTCTACCAAAAAAAAATCCAAAATTATTTTCCTTGTTAGGAGCTTTCGTGGAGTTATTTGTATATGAGTAAAAAACGAAAGTTAGTTTGTGTACTTTATTCCTAATTTTTTTCTGAACTACGTAATGATCTTATTCATGCGGCGTCATGATACGTAGACAATCCCCATCGGATTCGATCAAAACCATAGAATTAACTGAGGAAAAAATAAACTAAAAAAAAAGAGTGACAAAAAATAAAAGAGTTACCAAAAAAAAGAAGGAGAATGCCAAAAAAATAAAAAGCGACAGAGACGCAAAAAATCAAGAGTGATTAAATAGAGATAGAAATAAAAGAGGTACATACTTAAAGGGTTAGTTAAGACCGGGA